>NC_085880.1:37325905-37335905 GCF_034702125.1 Engraulis encrasicolus | reverse complement strand
GTGTGTGTGTGTGTGTGTGTGTGTGTGTGTGTGTGTGTGTGTGTGTGTGTGTGTGTGTGTGTGTGTGTGTGTGTGTGTGTGTGAGAGAGAGTTTCAGTGTGTATTTGTGTGTGTATTTGTCTGTACATGTTTTTTATGGTGTTGACAATGAACGGCATGAACTGTAATCGCAGAGACGATAACTTAGAGACACTTTTCTCACTCCGGCAGAGGTTCTGTGAGGGAAACTGTTGTAGCTTTTGTGAGGGGAGTGATGTTTTTTTTCTTCTTCTTCTTCTTCTTCTTCTTCTTCTTCTTCTTTAGAATGACAAATGCGGTTTTCTGATTGTTTTCGATAAACCACTATTCTCTAACTGTGGGTGAAGAGCTGCATTCTCAAATTTAGCTCAAGCAGAGAGTGTTTTTTTGCAGAGGTTTTGTGAGGGAAATTGTTGTTGCTTTTGTGAGGGAAGTTTTTTTTTTACTCTTCTTCTTCTTGAGAATGACAAATGCGGTTCTCTGATTGTTTGCGATAAACCACTGTTCTCTAACTGTGGGTGAAGAGCTGCATTCTTTAATTCAGCTCAAGAAGAGAAAGTGTTTTTTTCGCAGAGGTTTTGTAAGGGAAATTGTTGTAGCTTTCATGAGGGGAGTGATGTTTTTTTTACTCT
Organism: Engraulis encrasicolus; assembly: GCF_034702125.1. Lineage (NCBI taxonomy): Eukaryota > Metazoa > Chordata > Actinopteri > Clupeiformes > Engraulidae > Engraulis > Engraulis encrasicolus. Next base: position 37,335,255 of record NC_085880.1, on the reverse strand, counting down.
TCCTCTTGAGAATAACCCAGGTGAAAAAGTGGTTCAATTTAGTACAATAAAAGTATGACTGAAGTGTACTTAGCATGTTAAAAGTGCACTCGTGCTTTTTGTGCTACGAAAAAGTATGTTTACAATATGCTTATTTAAAGTGTACTTAAAATTAGATGTAATTAAGTTGCTCTCAAAGAAAGTACACTTAGCGAACCATACTTCAAGTGGACTTCGAAGATGTTTGGCTAAAGTGTATTTAGAGGAATATACTAATAGTGTTCTAATAGTGAACTTACTAAAAGTGTATTTTTTAATAACATATTGCAATTGTACTTTTTTAAAGTGCAATATGATTACACTTCACCCAAATGTCTTTGAAGTGTGATTTTCTATAGTGTGCTTTAAAGTAAATCGTTTTAACATATTGCAAGTACACTTTTTCTAAGTGCACCATGATTGTACTTCACCCAAATATCTTCAAAGTGTCACAGGTGGGGCGCGCGTTTGCTGGCCGCGCCCACTTTGATACTACTACCCTAGGAGTTCACTGCACAACACCAAAAACCAAGACACAAGATCCAGTTTTCGTTCTATTTATTTACCACCACTGGATTAAAAGTCAAAGGGGTAGGCCTAGTTGTCTCTGTCCATTACCCACGGGGGAACCCACCCACGCCCAAGTCTGAAGTCTCCAATGGAATGCTTGGACAGTCCAGCCACCAAGTCCATCCGTGCGGGGGTTGCGAGGTGAATTACACTGCAACGGGGGCATGGCACACACGTTCAATCGGGAGCAGCTGGCGGTGATGAGAAGCGATGGGAGTTCTTCTGCGTAGGCCCGGAATAGCTGGTTGGTCTTCAGCAGTCTTGGGTGCGAGCGAGAGGAAAAGAGAGAGCGAGAGAGAGAGAGAGCGGCGCACTCACGGGGGCCACAGTAACCAGGCGAATACGAGTCACTCATCTTCACGGTGGGGTGCATGTCCGTCTCACCCCTTTCCATCGAGGCAGGTTCACCTGGCCGTCACTCTGATTGCGGACTCCTTCTGGGCACTATGCCAGTCGCGCTCTCCTCCGAGCTGCCAGTTTGCCTTCTGATCCATAGGATCGCGTCCACTTCTCATCCAACTTCTCGTCCCTTTCGCCTGGCTCTGTCCGGTTACCGGTGTCCGACGTCTCCCATCTTGCCGCTCCACTCTCGCCTCTCTCTCCCCTCAGGATGGCATTCTCGCAGTCATCTCTCCTTGCGGCTTCCTCCTCACAGTCTAGTTTCTTGCCGTTTAAAACTCACCAACCCACGTGCACCAATCACCTCCATCCTCCTCACCTGCGCTCCATTATCCTAATCATGCTCCAGGTGCATTACGTTGGGAATGAATGACATCTAGTTTTCGGTTCACTTGGGCCTCAATTCGGTTCAATTGGGCCTCAAAGTGCATTTACCCATAATGCATCATCATGCATGTCCCATCATGCAATCCACTTCTTGGAGGTAAATTTCTCAAACAGAAAGCCATTCATCCTGAAGGAATATTTTTGGTTTGCATGAAAATATTGCTCATTGTTATATTCTGTGTTTATTGTAGGGGTTTTTAAAATTTAAATTGGTACACAAAAAATGACCATGTTCCCACCGTCATTATGATGGTCACGTATATGTTCTGGTATATATAGGCTCACACTTCCTACAGTGTCAAAGTTGGAGGTAAGTTGTGTCTAATTGTTCACACATTGAATGCTGTGTCACCATGAATCATCAATCCAAGTAATCAGTTGCAGGAAGTAGGAGCAAGATTGAAAGAAAGTGAAATGTGTACCTGAAATCTCTGTAACAATGCAATGATTGTAAATGTCAGTCATGCGAAGCATGCATACTGTAACACTACTGTGACTGTGGTTGTGTGTAATGTACAAGCTCTGAGAACCAGCATGAATTGTAATATTACATTTATATTATTTCATGTACTTGGGAGTGTACTGTAAATACACTTCAAGCATACCTGTTATGTATTTACAATACTTCATATGATATACTTTTTACAGACTTAAAATGTTCAAATGTAGTCCAAAGAAGCATGAAGTTAATATACTTTTATTGAACTTCTAGTAACAATAAAATGTTATAGAAGTGTACTCAAGCACACTCTTAATGCCATACGAATGCATGAAAAGCGTGTTTGGAGCATACTTTCAAAAGTATGCTTGTAGTGCACTTAAAGTTGTCCAAAAGCGGTGCCAATTTAGCATCCTCAGTGTGCTGCAAGTGTGCTAACGTACTGCTTTAGTAGTGCTTCAGCGCACTAATAGTGCAATGAAGCGCACTTTAAATCGCCGAAAATAGTACACTTTGTACTAAGTACGGACAAAAAAAGTACACTTTAAGTATATGGGTTTTTCACCTGGGAACAATTGCGTTTCTCTGATTGTTTGCGATAAACCAGTGTTCTCTGACTGTGGGTGAACAACTGCATTGTCTAATTCAGCGCGAGAAGAGAGAAAGTACTGCTTTTCTTTTCTGATTGTGTAAGCTTGCTCTCTCTTTTCTCTGATGCTGTGCCACGTGTCTTTTTGCCCCTCGCCACTCCAGCAGCATCTGATCCAGTCCAACAATGTGTGTGTGTGTGTGTGTGTGTGTGTGTGTGTGTGTGTGTGTGTGTGTGTGTGTGTGTGTGTGTGTGTGTGTGTGTGTGTGTGTGTGTGTGTGTGTGTGTGTGTGTGCAGCGGCGTGGAACAGGGGGGGAAAACCCCGACTCATTCTCAGGGCCCAGCCCACCTGGGGGGCCCACCGGGGGGGCCCTATGGAAAATGTTCTTCTTGTTTTGCTTTTTTAAACATTATTTTTACAATAATGTCAATACATGTTGGTAATGTATGTAATTCTAATGTTCTCTGGAAATACAACTGTTAAATTGGATATCCTAGCCTGCAAATAGGCTACAATATATATCAAACACCCCCATAATCAGTACGCATTGGTTTAGTCCGCCCTCTCGCGGACTTTTGATTGCACAATATGCGTAATCAACACTCACTCACTTCATTATAGGCATTAAACGCAGCAGCCGGTTAGCAATGAAAGATGTCTAAAACACCAGGCTTTCACACAAAGAATAGAAAGGCAAGAGAGACAGGGGAAACCAGATGAAGCAACTGCTGCTGATTTCTTGCAAGAAGGTGAGCCCAAATGTCAAAATTACCGCCTACAATAGGCTAACTGGTTATCTCATTCCCATTCCGTGTGGCCTACTGTGATAGCCGAAGTCAAATAAAAAATCATCTCATTTTTTGGCTATAATTGTGATAGTCTATTGAACCCATATTTGTCTTTGATATATTCCTAACAAGTCACAAGACCAACATAGGGTCGATGTTGGTTCAAATATCCAAATAGCAAAGCTAATTTGTAAAATGAATCAAGAAGATGTCACAAACGTGAAGATGCCCCCTGTCACAGCAGATGCAAATTGTGCGAACTGAGAGAAGGTGAGCCTATTTTAGCTAGCCTAATATCCTAATGTTGAGGAAAAGCAGTTTCTCAATCGGGTGCATCACATTTGCAGATTGATTATGTCCTCGTAACGATGTTAATCAACGTGATCACGTTCATCAGTTGCCAATGTCAAGGTGGCGGTGCGAGCTGTCAGTCCTGAACCGTCATTCTGCTTTCATTTTGCGGTCTCAACACTCTCAATAGGAAATCTCTGGTTACTTTCCCTGGCCATCTGACAACGTCCGTTGTAGCTGAAGCGTGGTAAATTAATGACGAGATTTTGACAGGGCACCAGTCTGCGTTTTGAATGCTGCTGACGCCATTCTAATCTGCGCAAAGCGCAAGACAAAAGATAGGCAGAGTAGCCTACCTACCTCCGTGCTGAGCAGGTAGCCTATCTGCATCGAGTGCTCATGACAATTACCATATTTAAGGCTACTGTGAAATAGTTACTGGCCAATTTAAATCTGAAACTATAGCCTATGCAGTAGCCTAATAAATAATGATTTCTATGTGACTAGGTTCGGGGTGCCCTGACTTTAAAAGGTTGATAATAACGGCATCAAATCCAAACAGCGATACTTTTGTTCCAGCCTATTTTAAGCGACATTCCATAGTAAGCTTCTGCCAGTAAATCACAGCTGATTCTCTATTCCTTGCTTTCCCAAAAAACAACTAAAGCCTGATACATAGTCATGCTGTGCTGACTTGGGGTACAGCATGGACGTACTGTCAGCGGGATGTGTATTCCTCATAGTCGCCCTGCGTGCGCATGCAGGAAAGGGCGTGGTGTTTTTTTCCCGCTGAGAATTTAATGACGTCAATTCACCTCCGTGACAACAGGGGGCGAACTAACTCATTCAGTTGAGCCCAGTCCCTAGAATGAATCACAAAGCTAACCAGCTGGCTATGTAAAACGTAATATTCCACTAGTAGCCTACTTCTAAAAGTTGGGGCATAATTAGATGGTACAACATCAGTTTCTTTTTGGTCAAGTATTACATGAGATTAAATGAAAGACAAACGCCATTTTAAAAGACAATAGACAGCATGAATGGCCATTCACACCTGGGGCCTAGTAGTAGCTAGCCAGCTAAATCAGTCATTACAAACTCAAAGCTAGTTGACTAGCCACCTGAAACGTAGGCTAATTCTACCACTAACAAAGATGCTATTAATTTAAAAAGTTGTGGCGTAATTAGACATGAATGATAGCATACAAGATTATCTCTTTATTCATGTTTTACAGTTCAGGTGGTTAAAATGCCAAACAAAAGCCGTTTTTAAATACAATACATCTAATGGCCATATTAACAGCTAGCTTAGCAACTGTCAGCCAAACCCATTCAAACTCTACAGGACATTAGCGAACCCTGTTTTAGAAGCTAGCTAGCCACACTACAAATCAACAAAGAGGCTTCTTGCTTTTAATTTAAAAAGTTGTGGCGTAATTAGACATGAATGATAGCATACAAGATTCTCTCTTTATTCATGTTTTACAGTTGAGGTGGTTAAATGAAACAAAACCCATTTTTAAATACAATAGATAGCCTATCTAATTAACAGCTAGCTTAGCAACTGTCAGCCAAACCCATTCAAACTCTACAGGACATTAGTGAACCCTGTTTTAATGAGCTAGCTGCCACACTACAAAAGAACAAAGAGGCTTCTTTGCTACTACCACACTACAAACATATCATTTTCATGATGGCCTTTTATGGATATTACTAATTGATTTTTTGGAAGTTGTACTACTGAAATAAAAAACAGTTTCTCTTCTCCCTGTCAAGTAAACTCCAGTGATTTCCTGCCAAGTCAACTGCATCGTGTTTTTCGTTTTCCTTCAAACCTCCGCGGTAGGGTAGAAGAATAGAACACAACTGACCTATCAGGGCTGAGTTCCCCCCCGGACTGCCGTAAGCGCATTGACCAATCACCGTCTTCAAGCATAGCTCAGCTCACGGACATTTCAGCCTGGCAGAAACATGCGTGTACTGCAGCCAGGGGTCGTTTTGTCGCTGCACAGGGGGGCGCGGTGGCTGCTTCTCTGTGCAGAACCTCCGTGAACGCGCGACTCTGAATCCCCCTTAACGGACAAATGACGTGCGGGTGCGTGCAGCGGGCCAGTGCAAGTGAATGAATGTGTGCGCGAGCGCGTGTGTTTCTGTTCAGGGATGCATATTGAAGAAAGTTCAGTTCTATATCAATGTCTCATGTCTCCTTAGTGCACGAAATATTAGGCTAAATGCATTGTGAAGAGAGATTTACCAGTCTCTCTCCTCCCCCTCACACCATAGTGATGAAGTGATTAAAAGTCATCTCTATGAATATGATAGCAGACTTTTCACAACTGGTGATGTGAAAAATAAGGACATTATGTCTGTTCTGTGATAGGCTGTCATATGATTGAAAATGAGGATGAGTCAAGTGAAGGGGAGGAAAGCATAGGCCTAGAGGGGTTTTCTGAGGAAGGCAAGGAGGATGACAATATCAGTCGCGCGTTCGCGGGGAGGGTTGTTTGGGGGGTTGTGAGTAGGGGGGCCCATGAAAGAAGTTGTTCCTAGGGCCCCAAATTTGGTGCTACGCCCCTGTGTGTGTGTGTGTGTGTGTGTGTGTGAGAGAGAGTCTGTCAATACTCCTCTTCACAGTGAAGAACGGACCAGACATTTTTGGCATAGACCAGCCCTACACCCTGCTGTACCCCCCACTGCTATACTGTACTGACCATGGGCTCAGTGTGTAATAATCCATCTGGGGTACATTTCTCGAAAGCGTAGTTGTTAGCCAGTTAGCAACATTGGGAGTTGCCAATGGGAAATTGCATTGCAAACAACAAAGTAGCTGATGTAGTTAGCAACTATGGTTTCGAGAAATGCACCCCTGAATTGTGGATTGTCTCCAAGAGCAGAATTGAAATTTAAGAAAAAAAACCCATACAGAAAAGCATTGCTTTACATTATGCTGACGCTTTTTATCCATTGACAGGTATTTACTTACAGGCATTTTAGGTACAGGTTATTGGTTACAGTGCCTGCAGCAGTGTGGGGTTAGGTGCCTTGGTGCCACTTCAGCCATGGATGGAGATGGTATTTACAGGTATTTACTTACAGGCATTTTAGGTACAGGTTATTGGTTACAGTGCCTGCAGCAGTGTGGGGTTTCCGCAGCTGCCTTGCTCAAAGGGCACTTCAGCCATGGATGAAGATGATGGTAGGGGTGGGATTTGAACCTGCAATCCTCTGATCTGAAAGCCAACGCTCTAACCATTGAGCCATGGCTGCCACATGAAGCAAAAGCATATTAACCTGGTTCTCACGCGGAACATTGTCAGTCGCTTAGCTCTGGAAAGGCGCGGGTCTGTTCAAAACAGCTCAAACCTAATTGGAGAATTCACATGGCTTTTTTTGAAACACGTACTACATTTCAACCACTGACTTGTATAGGCCTATACCCTGCCCCGCGATCCCGCCCTGCGATGCTGATTGGACAGGAATGCGAATTATCTGATTCCATTCGGGCTCGTCTAAGATTTTCAGACCCTCGTGTGAGCTCACGAAGTTTAACGAAGATGCACGAAGCACAAAGGGTCTGCATGAGAGCCAGGCTAAAATGCTATTGCAGGAATCTGAGGAAGACCGAGAGGTCGAAACGTCATTGCCATTGATTGAATGAATAAAAAGAAGAAAAAATAACTTAAAGGGACACTGTGAAGGAAATGGTCAAAAAAGGTACTGCAACTATGTTGCTCATTGAAACGGGGCTGCCTATTGCCAAATTTGATCTTTTCATGAAAGTTTACTCAGTAATAAACAAATATTTTCTAGTATGGTCCAAGTAGAGTCATTTTTGCAGCTAAAAATGGCTATTTTTGGAAATTCAAAATGGCGGACCATGGAGAAGATCCCCCTTTTCATGTATGAAAAGGGCAATTTTTCCAGTCATAATGAATACTTAGAATTTGATGGTGGTGGTAAGTATTCATGAAAAAGGTAACATTAGTTAATGGGCAGCATGAATTCTGAAAATAAACAACTAAAAATCTCACACAGTGTCCCTTTAAAGAAGAAAAAAAAGTGTGTGAACCTTTTTTCAAAAAATTCATTTTCAAAAATTCCTTTTTTCAAAAAATTCAAAAATTTGCCCCACCGGGAAGATGTCCTGTATGCCAGATGACAAGTCCAATCCTGGGACTACCCCTGCTGGGCTCAGGTCCCATCTTTAGAGCAGGAAACTGGCGATCCATCAGCCGCCCTCAGGCAAGAACACTATCTACTCACACACACGCGCGCGCGTGCACGCACACACACGCACGCACACACACACACACACACACGCACGCACGGATGCACGCATACGCACACATACATATACACCACGCACTATTTATTCACTATTTATTCACATTCAGAATACTCTCTCTTTCTCTCTCTCTCTCCCTCTCTCTCTCTCTCTCTCTCTCTCTCTCTCTCTCACACACACACACACACACACGCACGCACGCACGCACGCACACACACACACACACACACACACACACAGAGTATCTTTATATATCTAAGTATTATATTTTATACTTCAGGCAGAGATGATGAACGAAACCATATGACCTGAAAAAATGACTCGAAGCAAGAGAGCAATTATAAAAACAAAAACAAAAACAAAAACAAATCATTTATTTCCAAGCAGGCAGTTTAAGAACTTTTCAACCTTTTAGAGCAAGAAAAAATAAAAGCGCTCTGCAGGTTTTTTTTTGGGGTTTTTTTGGATGGCAGTTACCCCCGAGCCTCATCTCGCATCACCGCATGAAATGAGAGTTGCTAATGTCAGTGCCATGCCTGTCTGTGCCCCAGAGAGCTCTTCCCTCTCCCCCCTGATGAATGCAAATAAATTGCCTGCTAATGCTCTGTGACTGTGATGTGTGGTATTTTGTGTTGTGTTGTGTTGTGCTGTGCTGTGCTGTGCTGTGCTGTGCTGTGCTGTGCTGTGCTGTGCTGTGCTGTGCTGTGTTGTGTTGTGTTGTGTTGTGTTGTGCTGTGCTGTGCTGTGTTGTGTTGTGTTGTGTTGTGTTGTGTTGTGTTGTGTTGTGTTGTGCTGTGCTGTGCTGTGCTGTGCTGTGCTGTGTTGTGTTGTGTTGTGTTGTGTTGTATTGTGCGGTGCGGTGCAGTGCGTGGCGTGGCGCACCGTTGTGTTGTGTTGCGTTGCGTTGCGTTGTGTTGTGTTGTGTTGTGTTGTGTTGTGTTGTGTTGTGTTGTGTTGTGTTGTGTTGTGTTGTGTTGTGTTGTGTTGTGTTGTGTTGTGTTGTGTTGCATTGTGTTGTGTGCGGGCTGCGGACAAACTCACTCAAAAGTCAAACACTTACAGAAACACACACACACACAAACACACACACACACACACACACACACACACACACACACAAACACACACACACACACACACTGTGAGGAGGAGTATTGACAGGATTTGAAACTGTGCTCAACACGACAGATGAATTTTTCAATATCGCATCTTGTCACACTTCTGAAATTTTTGATTTTTGGCCAATAAGGTCCCCCCTCGCAGGTGGGAGCCCCTAGGCTGAAGCCACATGTGAAACTGAAAGCGAAAGTCAAATAAGGAAACTCCAACTCCCAATGTCATTGTGACACAGCACTCCACAGCCTACAAGTGCACACTGCACACAACGAAATTGCATTGATGCCTCAGACATGCAAGGGGGCAGCCCCCAATAGCACCTGAAAAGGAGTAGTGCGGCGGGACGGTACCATGCTCAGGGTACCTCAGTCATGAATCTAGCTCAGTGTTTCTTAAAGGAACAGACCACAGATTTTCACATATTTGCAGTTTTTCCAAGCATTATTCATGAATGTGCATATAATTT
>NC_085880.1:37308405-37315905 GCF_034702125.1 Engraulis encrasicolus | reverse complement strand
TCTCCTCCACCTCTCATCTCTTCCACCCGTCCTCCTCTCCTCCTCCCCATCCTCCTCTCTGACCTCTCCACCCTACTGTATGCTGCAGGCTGGGATGGGGTGTGGTGTGGTGCTGTTGCCAGGCAGGAGGATCATTAAAGCTGAGATCCTGAGAGTGTGTGTGTGTGTGTGTGTGTGTGTGTGTGTGTGTGTGTGTGTGTGTGTGTGTGTGTGTGTGTGTGTGTGTGTGTGTGTGTGTGTGTGTGTGTGTGTGTGTGTGTGTGTGCGTGCGTGCAAAAGGCATGGAGAGAGAGAGAGAAAGACAGACAGAGACAGAGAGATAGAAAGATACAGAGAGAGATTTATGAGGGGTCAGAGAGAGAGTGAGACAGAGAGAGAGAGAGAGAGAGAGAGAGAGAGAGAGAGAGAGAGAGACAGAGAGAGAGAGAGAGAGTGAGAGAGAGAGAGAGAGAGAGAGAGAGAGAGAGAGAGAGAGAGAGAGAGAGAGAGAGAGATCCTGTGTGTCCCACAGAGAGGATGGAGATTCTCCAGCACCTGTCACAAACACACCTAGCCTAGCAGCACACGAGTGCACACACATGTGCCAAAAATACACACACACAGAGAGACACACACACGCACACACGCATGCACGCACGCACGCACACACACACCTAGCAGCACACGAGTGAATACACACATGCCAAAAATACACACACACACACACACACACACACACACACACACACACACACACACACACACACACACACACACACACACACACACACACACACACACACACGAGTAAATACATACGCACACGCACACGCACACGCACACGCACACACAGAGCCACAATGTTCTGAACAGGGTATAAAATTCACCTTCACCAAGGATTTGGTCAATGGATCATTTTATTCAAAAATCCCCTGCTGCTAATACCATTTTACAAAACCAGAGACATGTTTAGATTTGTGAGGCCATTTTGTTGCTTGACAGCCAATGTTGACAGCCAAAGTACTCACAAAGTACTCACAGCAAATTTGCTTTCAAGAAACGCAGGCCTAGGCCTACTGTCTGAATGAAATACAGATCAATAAAGACAGCAAAGGCAAATAAGTCAAAAGTGTATTTGGAAAATGCAGAAACATCAGAAATAACCTGTCCTAAATAACGATAGAGCCATCTACTGCTAGTTGGGATTTTTAAAGTGGGGGTACGTGATTTGTGAGGTCATCAATTAATTAGTCAGCTTATCACGTCAACCCCGTTTTTGCATTCAAACACGGACAGATTTTTTCTTTTTTAAATCTCACCTCAGGATAAGTGGGTGGACTGCGTACCCCCACGTACCACGCCCACTATACCCCTGGTTGTGACCCAATTTGTTATTACGCTGTTGGAAACTGGTCAATTTGCAATTATCAAAAGTATAACCATGCATTTGACAACACACGTACAGTATGCTTTGCATTAGCATTTGCATTTTATGCTGACATACAATATGTCTACCAACTAGTTGAGAGGAGTACATGAGCAGTAATTTATTCATTACTGCATCTTGTCTCATTTTTTAAAAGGGGGAACTATATTTTTTATTTTTACACCACAGCTCCACGACCCCATCATGACCCCTCTGCAACCCACTTTTGGGTCCCGACCCACCAGTTAAGAAACCCTGATCTACTGTATGCAGTGTTGCCAGATTTGGCGGTTACCCGCCCAATTGGGCTACTTGGGATGGCCGTCTGCGGGTAAAAATGGGAAAATTTGGCCATTTGGCGTTTTTTTATGCCCATAGAAATCAATGTAATTTGTTGAAATTGGGCAGAATTTAGCGCATTTTGGTGTTTTTTGAGAACCTTTTGGCCGGGATTTGATCAGATACATCTGGCAACACTGATCTACTGTATGCTTTCTATAGCCTTATAGTACATCCTATTTGGCAGGAGTTCGCTGAGTGCCTTTTGAAGTCCACTTCTAAGTGAAGTCAATCAGAATGTACCCATACACTTATCTCAGAAGAGCGTGTGTGCATTTCAATGGAGCATGAATAGGCTCGCTATCACCTGCACACATATCCACACAAAAAACTCTCTCTTGGCACACACACACACACACACACACACACACACACACACACACACACACACACACACACACACACACACACACACACACACACACACACACACACACACGTTCTCTCACACACAGCCAGATCCACTTTCCTCTTTCTAATGTCTGTAATCTTCAGATCTTCACTTATTATACCACCCCCACACAGTCTTTCTTGAAAGGCGAAATACACATGCATGCACGTGTGCGTGCACACACACACACATACAGTACATGCACGCGCACACACATGCACACGCACACGCCTACACACACACACACACATGCACGCGCACACGCCTACACACGCAAATACACACACACATACGCACACGGCTACACACGCAAACGTGCACGCACACACACGCGCACACACACTCGCACACACACACACACACACACACACACTTCTGTATAGCTGACCATACAGGAGGAAATAATATTCTCAGTAATGGTCATGTATCTGATTGACCCCTCTTCCGTGAGAGGGTTGAGAAAAGGATACACTCGCTTATTGAGAAGCAGTCAGGCAGAGATTGGCTGCTCCGTTTTCCCACCCACTTTTCAGAGCTGGTTAGTCTCCATCTCTCACATGAACATTCACACAAAATGAGCTTCACATATCGTACCACACACTAACTTTTCCGTCACCTTGACATCATGTCATTACATTTCAATGCATTCCTTTCCCACATTCAGAAAATGCAACTAACCTCGCTTCCTCCAGGATTTGAAGATTCAATCACTGAAAAGGAATTCGATGAACTGGCAGTGCTTGTGACACCAACGCTAAGTTTTTTTTCATAGGCGTGCACAGACAGGGATAAGTTGGTGCTAAGGCACCTGCCCCTTTGCCCAACTGTACAAAAATGCCCTTTTTGAACATTATTCTTTTAAAGTTATTTTTTTGTTACAATATACAGTGATCCATATTTACATGATAATCTACAAATGCTTCACAATAAAAATCATTAATGACCGGATATAATAGCCTCTAAAGCCTAGTAAACGAGTCGAAAGTTCCACATGCCTTGCACAGTTCCACATCCCTTTGTACAAACCCCAACTCCGGTGAAGTTGGGACGTTTGGTAAACAGTGAATAAAATCAAAATGCTATCATTTTCAAAACATTCAATCTATTCATTAGATGGAGAATAGTGAAAAGACAACATATTAAGTGTTAAAACCGAGAAAAAAATATTGTTTTGGGGGACATATGTACTAATTTCTATTTTTTTTTCTAAAATGTTTCTAATTTAATTTCAAATGCTTTTTAAATGTTATGCTATGCTTTTAAAATGTTCAAATGCTATGCCTTTTAGTGACATAGTCAAGACCGCTTAGTCCGATACCAAGGTATTATCAAGACTGCAGGGTATAGAGGCGAAGACATTACCAAGACCGGAGGGTATCCAGACCAAGACATTACCAAGACCCAGAGAGCATAGAGACCAATAACGAGAGAGACAAAGACAAAGACCAAAACAGATCTGCTGAGGCCAAGTCAAGACCAAAATCAAAAACAGACTATCCCTAGAGTTGTTAGAGACAGTGATAACACATTAGTGTAAAGTGAAGAACAATCAGGCTCAATTCTATGGCCTAAAATTAACATGCTTTACAGGATTTATCCGGAGTTGGAACAAGTTTGCCTCATTTTTGCATGTTTGGGATGAAGTCACAGTCACTCTAGAGCAAAATCAAGGCAAAAGGATGCATTTTGAGAAAGTTTGATAATATTACGTTAGCCTCGTTAGCCATATCGGCTATGCAATATGATAGAATGAGGGCATCGTTATCTCGGCGGTTACACACATTTCAAAAACACAACATTTTAAAGGCTTACACACCTCTAAACAACATTACACGTACCTCGTAATATGTTGAGGGTATCCACACATAAACAGAAGTGTCCAAAGCCCTTCATGTATTCTTGAAAGGTCTGCAGAATGTGTTTTGTGAAGCTACTACCTTGACAATATCTACAGTTACGGTCAAGCCAACTATTTGACACAAAAGTCCACAAAAGTAGATTGCCGAGTGGGTCGCATCATCAGCTGTGGTTACTCGCTCTGGAAATAATCATAGCTCTGAAATAAGCACGGACTTAACACATTTAATGTGGACAAGTTATTGGGTGGTATTGTAGATAATATTGATGTGAAGGGTGTAGGCATATCCGAATTATGTGTTAGCCTAGGCTAAATATTATTTTTGGTGCTCTTGTGTGAGAAGACATTTAACCCCGACGCAGGGCGCCCTCCAGCTCTGTTTCGCTATCCTTGTCGACGTAGCCTCTTACTGCAGCAGGGGTCGCCAGCGACCCTATTCACTTGCTGAAAATGCTTAACTGCATCATAACAACATTGCTATGACATTACAGAGAGCCATAGTGCTGCGCTAAGGGGTTAAGCATTTGGTCATGTGTCAGTGCATGGCAAGTCACAGAGAGATGTGCACGAACACTGTTGTGTAGCCTATTAACTGTTCTGTTCAACTTTGGACCGAGAGATTCGAGGCGGCTGCTCAACTGCGGAATCTCGAAGTGAACCCCCCCACCCTCTCTTCTCTCTCGCTCTGCCCGCATGATTGACAACGTAGACCAAGCTGCGAGAGCAAGCGGTCTCACGTGCAGGATGACTCAAGTTGGTGGGATTACAGGGTTGAAGTAGGCGTATGGCTCGTAACAGTAGCTCTAGCCTAGACTATTTCAAGACGTGTTTTTATTTTCCCAAAAGTAAACATTCTTGTGGACACCGATGAACAATTAAACAAACCGCTGCATTTTTAGGGTGGCGCGCTCCAGTTTGACAGCTGATAATGCCGGTTGGAAGAAAATGGGCTACATTTCACTTCGAGATTCCGAAGTTGAGCAGCCGCCTCGAAGCTCTGTCCAAAGTTAGAAGGCTTGTTCGTGCACATCTCTCTGTGCCTTGCGATGCACTGACACTTTTGTGGACTTTTGTGTCAAATAGTTGGCTTGACCGTAACTGTAGATATTGTCAAGGTAGTAGCTTCACAAAACACATTCTGCAGACCTTTCAAGAATACATGAAGGGCTTTGGACACTTCTGTTTATGTGTGGATACCCTCAACATATTACGAGGTACGTGTGACGTTGTTTTGAGCTGTGCAAGACTTCAAAATGTTGTGTTTTTGAAATGTGTCTAACCGCCGAGATACGATGCCCGCATTCTATCATATTGCATAGCTGATATGGCTAACGTGATATTATCAAACTTTCTCAGAACGCATCCTTTTGCCTTGATTTTGCTCTAGAGTGACTGTATTTCATCCCAAACATGCAAAAATGAGGCAAACTTGTTCCAACTCTGGATAAATCCTTTAATGTAGCCCCTTAAAGGGACACTGTGCAGGAAATGATCAAACAAGGTACTGCAACTATGCTGCTCATTGGAACTGGGCTGCCTATTGCCAAATTTGATCTTTACATGAAAGTTTACTAAGTAATAAACACACATTTTCTAGTATGGTCCAAGTACAGTCATTTTTGCAGCTAAAAATGGCTATTTTTGGAAATTCAAAATGGTGGACCATGGAGAAGATCCCCCTTTTCATGTATGAAAAGTGTAATTTTTCCAGTCATAATGAATACTTAGAATTTGATGGTGGTGGTAAGTATTCATGAAAAAGGTAACATTAGTGAATGGGCAGCATGAATTCTGTAAATAAACAACTAAAAATCTCACACAGTGTCCCTTTAACACATGCCGTTCCAATAGTGAAACAGAAACTTGTCTTAAAGGAGCCCTATTATGCTTTTCCATGTCCACTACTCATTTGTTGGGTTACACGGCATCTGTTGTATGTAGAATTTTGGTTAAAGCCGCATTTCACAATTTGTCCTCTTGGGCCAGAATTTCTTTACCACAGGAACGTTATTTTTCTCAACTGCTTTAGAACGCGTGTATGAATTTTCAACATTCCATAGCTTTTGTTTCCGGTACAAGTATACATGACGGTGCAGCCTTTCTGCTTCTGGAATGGAGTTTTGACGACGTCACATATAGTTCATTTTAATTGCCGAGACAGTAGGCCTAATGCAGCTCGTCTGTCCATTGTCAATAGCAGCCACATATTTGAATGTGAGAGTACTACAGTGGATATGTCTGGGATACCATATTTGTGTTGTTTTGTGTTATGAGCGACTTAATAGGCCTATACTGTAATCAAGTGCTATCATTACTTAAAAATTCAATTAATTCAAAAGCAGCAAGAAATGTCAGAAATGTGCTGTTGTTTCACTAAGTCAGAGCAAATGCTGTTTCAGCGTGGAGGGACGTTTACAGTTACAGCTAATGAATTATACAGTGTGTCAACAGATCATTAGGCTCTACAGTAAACAGACACCTCCCCTGCTGTGGACCATAGTAAGCATTATTACTGCAGTAAGTTTTTTATTACTTGACAATGAGAGGAGATATGTGTGCGTCTGCAAGTGGAACTCCCCCCCTCTCTGTTGACTCCCCTTCCCTGTGGCTGTGTGTGTGTATAGTGTGTGTGTGTATGTGTGTAACACTTTACAATAAAGTGTGTGTGTGTGTATGTATGTGTGTGTGTCTGTGTGTGTGTCTGTG
Organism: Engraulis encrasicolus; assembly: GCF_034702125.1. Lineage (NCBI taxonomy): Eukaryota > Metazoa > Chordata > Actinopteri > Clupeiformes > Engraulidae > Engraulis > Engraulis encrasicolus. Next base: position 37,309,206 of record NC_085880.1, on the reverse strand, counting down.
TGTGTGTGTCGGTGCGTGCGTGTTCATGCCGACATGTTCGATGACTAAAGGACACATTTTTGTTTGCTTGGCCACACACACACACACACACACACACACACACACACACACACACACACACACACACACACACACACACACACACACACACACACACACACACACACACACACACACACACACACACACACACACACACACACACACACACAGATACACGTACACAGTACAGCACACTCTCCTGAATTTCAACTAACTTCTTGGCTGTAATTAGTCGTGGACGGTGGTTTTTATGGTGTGCTGCTTAACGACCATGAGTCTGTATTAGTGGGGCTACAACCTTGTCACAAACTTCCAGTGTCAGTACTGCCCTGCAAAGACAAAGTGCAGTAACTACGCCAACATTGAAACTGAGAGAAGTGCCTTCAAAGCCTTGGTGTTAGATTGGATATTGTAGTAACTACAAATTTCACATAGCAGTATCTCTAAAACGGGACATGTTTGGACCATAAGGCTTTGTCACAGGATAAATGAGGTGCAATGAAGACCATTTTCAGTCTTGACAAACTATGTAGTTACTGCACTTTACCTTTGTAGGGCAGAGTGGTGCACCATTATTTTGACCAGGGAACTAAATTAACCTTTTTCAACACTAGCCAAAATGGTTAGCAGATGTCATTCTTACAGTTTTTTTCAATTGCTAACAAGCTCTTACCCATACTTTGGATACGTTTTATAAACTCTTAACAGAGACTACAACCTACCAAGCACAATTGACCAAACAGTTCATTTCCTTCTCAA
>NC_085880.1:37290905-37303405 GCF_034702125.1 Engraulis encrasicolus | reverse complement strand
AAAATGGATGCTTGGCCAGAATCCCTTTCTTTCTTTCGGTCGGGCACAGCCCCTCAGCCTGTGTGTGTGTGTGTGTGTGTGTGTGTGTGTGTGTGTGTGTGTGTGTGTGTGTGTGTGTGTGTGTGTGTGTGTGTGTGTGTGTGTGTGTGTGTGTGTGCGTGTGTGTGTGTGTGTGCGTGTGTGTGTGCAGCAGGGGTACTGTAGTCATCGTCGGTAGGAGCTATTTATTAGGGTCGGACGCCTCTCAAGGGCTAAATTGGTTTCTTTGAGCTGGGATGTTTCCGCGCTCGCTCTCTCTCTCTCTCTCTCTCTTTCTCTCTCTCTCTCTCTCTCTCTTTCTCTCCCTCTCCCCTTTGAGCTACCCCCCACTTCTATACAGACCACAACAAGGAAAAAGGAGAGAAAACTGAACACTGAAAGCCTATATAAACAACGCCACATTCTATTTACACTGAAAGCCAAGTTTTGAAAAGAAGGGACAAAACAATCAGTTCTCTTTCAGGATCAATTTCCTGGACTTGAGCATTTAGAGACACCTCTCACATCCTCATGTCCTCTCCTTCAAGGTCACATATTGGGATGCACCCAGAGACACCTCTCACATCCTCATGTCCTCTCCTTCAGTGTGTGTAGCAGGTGTAACGGAGGCCAACTAGCAGAGTGTGGCGTGGAACATTAGTACATCTCCTGAAAAGATATTGGCACAAGTTTGGACAATGAATTTAAAACAGGTTTACAATGTTTGGTGCAAAATGGCTAAAATCCAACACTCCCTCCCAAAGCCTCATACAGTATCATACAATATTGGTAGCATTGGGCTATCGGACCGGTTCTTTAGTCCAGTTGTACTCTGCTGTGACTGGTATAGTGGTAAAACTTGGCTGTGGCTAGTAACACTTTCAGTCTCACATGGGCAGTCATGGGTGAGCGGTTAGGGCGTCAGACTTGCATCCCAGAGGTTGCCGGTTCGACTCCCGACCGCCAGGTTGGTGGGGAGAGTAATCAACCAGTGCTCTCCCCCATCCTCCTCCATGACTGAGGTACCCTGAGCATGGTACCGTCCCACCGCACTGCTCCCCATGGGGCGCCACTGAGGGCTGCCCCCTTGCACGGGTGAGGCATAAATGCAATTTTGTTGTGTGCAGTGTTCACTTGTGTGCTGTGGAGTGCTGTGTCACAATGACAATGGGAGTTGGAGTTTCCCAATGGGCTTTCACTGGAGTTTCCCAATGGGCTTTCACATAAGCAGGTAGCTTATTCTTGCTTATTCTTGTGTATGACATATGCCAGTTTGTCCCGCATCTCTTACTAAAGGTAGCCCCAGTTACAACACCCCCCCATCCCCCACCCGCCCGCCTTCGAGAAAATTGTTTGTACTATCAATTATTCAACAGAAAATTACACGGATAGACTTCCACCCCATACAGCATGCTCATTCATGCTAATTAAATGGGAAATGCTTAACCCTGTGAAACCTGAACCATGAAAGCAATGAGAGAAAATTATATATTTTTGGAATTTGCTTCAATATTGGTCCCTTATAAGAAATGTAAAAAAAAAATCAAAATTTTGTTAAGGTCACTGAGATATTTGATGCATCATATATGATGCATCAGGCTTTAAAGGGAATGAAAATTCCAATTTCATGACCATTGAAAAATGACTTTTAATGCATTTGCATCTTTTTTTTTATTTAAAAAAGTTGTCAGACAATTTAATTTGAGGATTATCTTTAAATATTTAGTGAGATCCTGCCATTTTTTAAAGCCTATCCTTGTTTTAGCAGGACCATATTTTACATTTCCCACAGCCTGGTTGGGTAATTTTTTAAAATCTATGTAAAAACATAGCTGATCGAATGCTTAACAACCTATTTATGAGTGTAATATAGATCATTATTCATTTTGATGTGTAATTTGAATATATGGGTCCATTACTACAATTGGACCATTTCTCCATTCACTTCAATGCATTTTTTACGAGATCATAATTTCAACATTTTGCATTACATTTTCAAAATCGCAAGTAAAACGTGTTTCTTAAGGCAATATCTTTGTCTTGAAGTAAAACAACTTGTGTGTTTTGTTAAACGATCGTCGTGGTATGCTTTGTAAGTTTCCCTATGGAGCAAATGCATTGATGGCTGACTTCCTGCCACCGCCGGATGGTGCTTATATGTCTCATCAGTTTTAGCACGATCTCTCTGCAACACGGTGTAAAAATATAAACTCTTCCTTGATTAATTGCACAAAGCAAGTGTTCAAATTAAAGGATGTAGAGTTATATTTCGGAAATTTGTACACAAACCTTTTGCAATTTGTCGATATCTCAGCGTCGGTCGGGGAAACCGCTTCTACTCCATTTTTGCATTTTTCGCCGAGCTGTGATCAACTTGTTGTTGACCGCTGCTCTCTTGTGGCGGTTTCCGCGTACTGCAGGACGTTTGGAAATGACACGCAGGATGTTTTTGAGATGGATTTTTTTTTGTGTCAGCGTGGAGAGGGCTTTGAATTTGATGCATCATAGATGATGCATCCGGCGCGATAGGGTTAAATAAACAGTCACGAGCATGAAAACATGCATGCGCACGCACACACACACACACACACACACACACACACACAGTTATAATAATAATTTAAAAAAATGTAGAAAACACACATTCTCACATCATTTGTATGTGCATACATTAATACAGCACGTCTTTCCTTTTTAATGCTTTCTTCCTCTCCAGCACTCACCAAACAAACCCTCTATAACACACATACTCATGCATGCGCGCTCACGTGCACACACACACACACACACACACACACACACACACACACACACACACACACACACACACACACACACACACACACACACACACACACACACACACACACACACTAAAAGCGTCTCTGAAAGCAGTAGCAATTGTCAAAGTACTGTGTTTGAGTCGAATCAATATTCTCTCGTAAAAGGCCAAGTTCAAATCCTTCAGATTTGAAGCATTGTGGTACTTCAATCCAAGAGGCCACAGCTCTCTACCTAAACCAAACCCTCAAGAAGAAATGGAGAAGAAAAGACAGAGGAGAACAGACAGAAAGAAAGAAAGAAAGAAAGAAAGAAAGAAAGAAAGAAAGAAAGAAAGAAAGAAAGAAAGAAAGAAAGAAAGAAAGAAAGAAGCAGCACGCTGTTTTTATTTCTGCTGCAAGCTGTAGTATCAAAGAGGGGATCGATTTCGACAGAGGGAGATGTTTTTATTTCACTGTCAGGGCTTGCCCGGAGCAGAAACTCTTCCGCGCTCACACCAGGGCTGTAGTCAAGTCCACCTTTGTAGAGTCCAAGACAAGTCCAAGACCAGAATAGTCAAGTCCGAGACAAGTCCGAGTCCAAAGAGGTTCAAGTCCGAGACAAGACCGAGTCCAAAAGGATTCGAGTCCAAGTCCGAGTCCGAGTCACGTGTTAAACAATGAAAAGGATGAATATCAATAAAGAGAATGTTTGAAGGTAACCTATATGCCATGGATGTGAAGACAAACTTGTATGTTGTTGGATTTCAAGCTCCACTCTAGAATTTATGGTAGCCAATGTTCTAAACAAAATAAAGACAGACCCGGTCGAGTCCAAAAGCTTAATTTGGCAAGACCAGTGTCCGAGTCCAAGACAAGTCCGAGTCCAATTGATGGCGAGTCCAAGACAAGTCCAAGTCCATAAAAAAACGGACCGGACCGAGTCCGGACTTGAGTACTACAGCCCTGGCTCACACACATACACAATATGTACACACCCTGTCTACACAACAAAGACATGGAAATGCTTGTTAAGAAAACACCATCCACCTCGAGATACTTTACAAAACTATATTCATCCACACAAATTGAGTTGCCATGTGTATTTTATGTCAATTTTGCACGTGTGAGAACAAGGTATGCAGACACGTGCGTACGGTGCAATAGTGAACCATGCTCTTCCGAGCTTCCATGTTACAGTAAAGGGTAACTCCAGCCAATTTTGACATGCAGTGGTAATGCTCACGCTACTCTCGCTGGAGAACGGACTTATCGTGATTGTGCGGCTCTCGCAGGTGGACCGATCAAAGTTCTTCATGGGATCTGCTCGGACCACTGCACTCAAGAAGCTGAGATAGATTATGCCGCGTATTGGGCAAGATCGCTGGCCGTGGTGCTGAATTACTGCCACAGCCAAGAAATGTCTATGCAGTAAACAAACATTCTTGAGCTCGGGAGAATGGGGTGCCACTGAGAGCTCGGGCAGTATATGCGCCTGCAGATATGTGCGAGGTCTGAGCAAACACCCCCCAGCCGATGATGGTCAGAGAGCAATGGAACTGGAGAGGATGAGGCAAGACGTCTGATGAATCAAACAAACAGCGGCAGAAGGGAGGCGAATGGGGAGGTGGTGGGTGCGAGCAAGAAAGAACATTTCTTACTGGAGACAGGTGAGCAGAGAATAAATGCTGTATAGTTAATTGAGAGGCGTTCCAAATTTCAGTGCACTGAAATTCCACCGAATGACGGCAGAGCGGAGAATGAGATGCAGTTGGTTAATAAGGCGTGCCTATCATTTTTCGCTATAAACTCCAAATTGACCAGCTTCAGAATACCGTGGTCTAGCCCTGAATCACCCCTCACCCAAAATACTGATGTGCCATGACCATTTGATTTACACATTTTCCTTTTCGACTGCAGTATTTCTTTAAACGCATTGTTGATTAATTCATGGCATTTCAGGTCAGAAGTTTAGGTTCGGGTGGATTGCTCTTCTCAGTTAATAGGTCTTAATTTGCCCACCAGAGACAGTGTTTGCCCTTAAATTCATTCCTTGATGTTTTTGTTTTTCTTTTGCTTAATGGGACACATGGTCAAAAAAGGTACTGCAGCTATGCTGCTCATTGAAAATGTGTTGCCTATTGCCAAATTTGTTCTTTTCATGAAAGTTTACTAAGTAATAAATTAATATTTCTAGCATGGCCCAAGTAGTCATTTTTGCAGCTAAAAGAAAGTCAAAGTGGCGGACCATGGACAAGATCCCCCATTTCATTGCATGAAAAGTGCAATTTTTCCAGTCATAATGAATACTTAGAATTTCATGGTGGTGGCAAATATTCATGAAAAAGATAACATTAGTGAATGGGTAGCATGAATTCTGGAAATAAACAACTAAAAATCTCACACAGTGTCCCTTTAGATTCATTCCTTGATGATTTATGTTTTTTCTTTTGCTTAATAGTCATTGAAATGCATGTAGCTGCACAGCCTGAACTTGTTTTGCTTGGTTAAATTCATTATTTCAGGAAGCTGCTTATTTTATAGATCAACGTCTCACTTGGTTTCCTTTTGTTATGTAGAGCAGTTCCATAACACACGCACACACACACACACACACACACACATACACACAGAGAGAGAGAGACAGTTACAGAGACAGAGATAGCAAATCATCAAGCACATGTGCTTGCAGATCAAGTTACAGTAGCCATTTACCTACACAGTATATTTCCAGCAGCTCACAGTTAGCATTGAAGCCTACAGTAGGGACCAGCAAAAGATTGCAGAGCTTTAACACATTCTCTTCCTCCATTATAGGGTACCTCAGCTTGGGTCAAATGATACACCTGAGCCATGCGCCCAACCAGCCAGCCATTTTCCCACGGAACATGAGCCACTTTTACATAAGTGCTGCTCATTACATTACGCAAGTAGGGCATTACAGTTCAGAAGCTGGGAGGCAGCAGCAAGCATGCAATCGCTGCACTGCACACTGGAACAAATCGGCCGCCACTCAAAGCGCAGTGGCTTGACACTACCCGACCGTACCCATGCTCGTGGCGCTGACGATGGCGTCAGCAGCTGGCGTCAGTACCAGTAACTGTAATATACAGCACAACAGGGGTCCTGACCAGGCTGATGAGAAGTCAAGAGGAAAAACTGAAGAGGTACGTATGTACTGTATGTGAAGAGTTCAGATGCAAAAACCCTTAACTCCATTTCTGAAGACCTGCACTTCTATATTTTCAGAGAACCCCGTTGTTGGTTTGGTTTACATTTATGTACTTGATAATACATATAAATAGTTATATTACCTAAATGAAATAAAAAATATGCAATTTGATTTGTATTAAATAAAAATGAATTAAGATTATTTTCTGAAAAGGCACTTAGGGGGTTTTGCATCTGAACTCTTCATGTATAGTAAATGCTCCACACCACGCCTCTGGCTGCTCTGCTGAAGAGGCTGACAATGAGGATGATGAAGACTGATGAAGATGACGACGATGATGATGATGATGATGATGAGCATGATGATGATGCTGCTGCTGTTGATGATAATGATGGTGGTGAAGACCGATAATGATGATGATAACAATGATGGTGATGATGTTAATGATGATGATGGTAATGGCATGCACGGACATTTTGTTGAGCAGGTGCTGAAGTTGGAGGAGGGTGGGTGGTTGGGGCCATATGGAACTTCTGGCAGCCTTCTGGCTATAGCGGCTATGCAGTATACAGGCTATGTTGGACATTATTGTTACATGCTTTTGATCATGAAACATTTGTAGATTATCATGTCAACATGGACCATCGTACATTGTGACCAAACTTTAAAAAAGAAAGAAAGCATTTTCGGTCCAAGAGGGCAGTGCTTTAGCACCACCTCGTCCATATCTGTGCACAACTATGGATGATGGTGATGATGATGAAGACTGCCATTTATGACAATGATGATGACGACGAGGACGACGAGGAGGACGACGATGATGACGATGATGATGATGATTTTTTCTTCATTTATCCTTTATTTAGCCAGGATTGTCCCATTGAGACTACAGTCTCTTGTACAAAAAACACATTAAGAAGAATAAAACATATTTTGAGATAAAAAGTAGCCTATGTGCTGCATAGTCAGAAACAATGACACTCCTCTGTGTATACTGTATTAATTTCCCTCTTAAAAGTATCTAATGAGGGCAGAGAGTCCATACATAATATCTTCTACAACTCATTCCATAGATATGGGGCATAAAAAGAAAAGCCTGTTTTCCCTAATTCAGTGCGAGGAGTACAAGACTGTAGTAGTAACTTGTGTGAGGAACGTGTGCCATAAGATAAAGTACAAAAAGTAAATAAATTACAGATATAATAGGGAAGTTTGCCCAACAGTGCCTTTGTAATAAAAAGTAACATATGCAATTTACGCCTTAAATACAAGGATGGCCATTGGACTTTAGAGTACAGATCACAATGGTGGGTTCTTGAGGGGGCACCTGTTACAAATCGCAATGCTGAATGATAAACTGCATCCAGCTTCTGAAAAGGAGGATGTAGACCCCTCAGTCTCAGTTGAGATGTACTCATAGATTTTATATTCGATAGATGTACTGTATAACTGACTTTCTCTGTGGTGACCAATTTCAATTATGTTTGCAGCACTGGCCGATGCTAATTACCTCCTGTCCAGAGTTTGCCTTAACTCAGGTGAGCTCCGCTGGCTTCGGGTGCATTGTGATTGATCCAAATTTAGCAGCACTTTGGTGTGATGTTCAAGAGCTAATGCCTGTAGGGGTTGTCGCACGAACGCAACTCTGCCTTGTGAGACTGCCACAGCCATATTGATTTTTTACTTTGAAAGGTGATCTCAAAAAAAGAAAAGAAAAGAAAAGAAGCCACACATACACATGCACAGGGCTGGACTGGCCATTTGGCATAGTGGGCATGTCTTGGTGGGCCCCACACCCTCGTGGGCCCCTATTTTCAGAAATGTTAAAAATAATTACATTTTTTTTCTTAAATGACACTTCTGAAAATAAGGGTCCACGAGGGTGCGGGGCCAACCGGTGAGTCAGGTCTGTGCCGCTAATTATGAGGGGCCCCTTGAAGCCAAAAGTGCCCGGGCCCTATGTCTCCCCCAGTCAGGGCCGGTCCTTGGCATAGGCAGTATAGGCAATGAATGTAATATAATATAATCTATTCTTAATAATGTAATACATCATCACAATGAACACCAATGAAACTAAATGAACGTAAAGATACATTTTGAAAATCCTCATTTGCCACCCCCTGCACTGTTTAAGAAGTTCAATTGCAACAAACTGCAAACTTTTAGCACGTAGGGGGCGCTGAATTGAATATTCGCCTAGGGCAGAAAATCGACAAGGGCCGGCCCTGCCCCCAGTCCAGCACTGCACATGCATCAGCATTGGCCAGGCCGAGAGATTGATCCACGTTTACTTCATTGTTGCCTAATCAAGTATGTAATCAGAACCCAAAGTTGGATCAATCTTAAATAAATGCGTGATTTTCTAAGTGCTGCATTCAGAGAGAAGCCAAAGGACATCCTGCGGTTTGCAGTGCAGAGTTGGAGTGGCCCTTTTTCTCCTCTTTGCCTGATGAAGACCTGAAGGTCGAAACGTTGCACTTTATTAAATAATTTACAGTAGACAAGCAGTGTCGCAGACTTTATTTCTTTTTTTCACTTGGATTTGCTCTCATTGTCCTGCACCTGGCCCATCGAGTGGGATGTGCACACATCTACTCTGAACCTTTTTAGCCTATTTTATTTTTTAAATATTTTTTGGGCTGTTTTGCCTTTATTTGACAGGACAGTGAAGGTAATGACAGGAAGCGAGTAGGGAGAGAGAGACGGGGAATTGTCGGCAAAGGATACGACTCCCCTACCATTTGCGCCATGGTATAGGGTCAGCCTATTCTATTTTTCAATACTAAGGCGGGCATTGGAAGGCTTATGATGAGGTCAAAGGGGCATTGGGAGGCCATTTGATTTTGAAAAAAAAAAAGTTAAGTTGAGAAGCACAGGTCTATACTGTATAGCAGAGTGCATTAGGTCAGGGCTTTCATCACACGCACTGACTTGAGGAGAGAAGAGAGTAGCAATTTTCACGCACCAATTTCACATGGCCAGGCAGGAGGAGGAGGAAGATGGCTTTCTTTCATCTCCGTGGATAAAAATGTACTATAGTTCTATAGTGGCGGGGCCTGACTCAATGTGTTACGGAGAGAAGATGCAATTATCAAGGACAAATTTCATGCCATCACATACACACATTTTTCCCACACACATTTTCTTACATTTTTGTGCACGCACACACTCACTCACTCACTCACGCATGCACACACACATACACACAAATCCCAATTAAGTCCATGAGCCAGACCGCCGATCGCAATCGAAAGGGTGGGCAAAGTCTTGTTGGTATTTTAATATTGATATATATGTCTAGTTTATGAATTGGTATGATAACCTTTGCAGAACAGTAGCTTTATCATATTTATCATGCATTTCTTATTTGAACCATTTTACACTAAAAACGCCAGGCTAATTTGCTAATATCTTGATAAATTGAAAGTAAAAATGACTGTGAGGTAAATATATTTATAGGAAAAGTTGTTCTACAAAATTCTTAGATAGTTTAAAGGGCACGTTACACAGATTTCCCACTTAATTTAGTTCAGGCCCCCATTTTCACTGACTTTTCATTAAAAAATTAGTGTTTATTTCCCAAGCGAGAAAATACTGGTAGATTGGGTACAAAAATACAACAATTTTCCCAGTTTATCATCTACATTACAATACAGGTGGGTTTTGTATTACAAGTTTTCTTGAAAGTTGTGTTTCATTATCCACACAAAGTGTAATGTACTTAAATGTGAGCTATTTTACATACACACCCAAATTTGATATGTAGACAAAGACCTATTGGATGAAGCAGAGACTGCACTCTTTACATAGACTAAGGATAAAGTCACAGACATACACCTACAAACACACACACACACACACACACAGAGACATACACCTACAAACACACACACGCACGCACACGCGCGCGCGCGCGCGCACGCGCGCGCACACACACACACGGATGTGAATGTTAAGTGGAGGATTGTGGAGAGACTGAATATGCTCTCAGGCTGCCATCCAGGGCCTATGAAAGGCAAGGTGGATGATGGTGACTATGGAAAAAAATTGGATATGCACAAAGTGGGACAATGTATTCATTTGAATGTTGAAACTACCTGAAAAAAAACTGTCTGCCATTATAGCATTCATTTTTACGTAATGGTGCACTGTGCAGGAAATGGTCAAAAAAGGTACTGCAACTATGTGGACCATGGAGAAGATCCCCCTTTTCATGTATGAAAAGTGCAATTTTCCCAGTCATAATGAATACTTAGAATTTGATGGTGGTGGTAGGTATTCATGAAAAAGGTAACATTAGTAAATAGGTAGCATGAATTCTAGAAATAAACAACTAACAAATCTTACACAGTGTACCTTTAAGTCCAGTATGTCTATAAAGCACTGGAGTCGAGTAGATTTAAGGAAATAGCAGAGGAACATGAGGAATAGGTGAGGAAATAGCAGAGGAAAATGAGGAATAGGTGAGGTGCTGGAACCAGGGCCACCGCTAGACATAAGCAGAGTACGCTCAGTGCTTAGGGCACCAACCAGCACTTGGGGCACCAACCACTTTGCCCCCAAAATTTGGACACTGTGCAGGAAATGGTCAAAAAAGGTACTACAACTATGCAGCTCATTGAAACTGGGCTGCCTATTGCCAAATTTGATCTTTACATGCAGCTAAAAATGGCTAATTTTGGAAATTCAAAATGGCGGACCATGGAGAAGATCCCCCTTTTCATGTATGAAAAGTGCAATTTTTCCAGTCATAATGAATACTTAGAATTTGATGGTGGTGGTAAGTATTCATGAAAAAGGTAGCATTAGTGAATGGGCAGCATGAATTCTGTAAATAAACAACTAAAAATCTCACACTGTCCCTTTTTAAAGTGAGATTGACTGACTACAAACCGTCATGAAAAAAATATTGAATTACATTACAAAACGTATAATTAATTATTAGTTATTATTATTATTATTTATTTAATGATGAGGGGGGTCCTCCTTACCAGTTATGCTTAGGGCTCGTAAAACCTTAGCAGCGGCCCTGGCTGGAAAAGAGACAGAGGCAGGCAGAGAAGGGAGAAGACAAATGGAGAAATGCTTGTAGATAAATAGAGGCAGCCTCTCACACAACAACAACAAAAACAAACAAACATTCAGACCGCCGCAGCATATCAGTAGAGGAACGTGTGGACATCAATGATTAATCTTTCATATCGTCATGCTCGCTCACTGCAGTGTTCCAGGGCTGAACTCTGATGTGGATATTGTGCTTCTTTTTCCTCCTCTGGCGGTGCGCCTCCTCCTGCCAGGGCCGGATTAACATGGCCTTGGGCCCCTAGGAGAGAGGTTACTGTGGGGCCCCCCACAGAAGGCCAATTCTGTTACAAAAGTATACACACAGTGTCATAATTACAAGTGAGGAATTAAAGAGAATATGTCAATTGTACTCAACCAAACAGAAGAATTGTTCAATATTGTATCTTGTCACAATTTAGCTTTTTTTCTTTTGGCCAATCAGCGCCCCCACCTCTGGTAGGTGGGGGTAGCCAGGCCGTGCCCTCCTAGTGACGCAACCGCTTCAGCGTTGCTACCAGTCAGGGCCTCGTTTCCGAAAGGGCCTTAAGTGCTGCGTAACGCTACGTGCTACTTAAGTTCACACGTAACACCATCGTAGAGCTCACGGAGTGTTTCCCAAAGCCAACTTAGCAAAGAACCAACGCAGGTTGACACGTAACTCTAAGAGCAATCCACGAGTGGTCTAGAGTAGTCTTAACGCGCTAAGATTGATCGTAGCGGCATGGCACAGTGGAGACACCCACAGGATATGAAGGGAAAAGAAGAAACCTGCGCATAAGATTGCTGTTTTAAGACGCGAGCGGCATGGCACAGTGGAGACACCCATAGGAAAAGAGGAAACTTGCGCTTCAAGTTGATGTTTTAAGACGGGAGTGTAAATAGCATGGCAGCACAGTTGACACTGCAACGAAAATAAGAAGGTAACATTAATTGTGGATGTGTAGGCCTATAAAATAAAAGCAATGTGTTTGGAAATATTTTACAGGTAGTAAAATAGTTCGACTGTGTTTGATAAACCTGGGCATAATTAAACTGTGATCAATCATAATTTGTGTGGGTGCTTCATGAACAAGAACAAGGCAAAATGAATAAGGGGCGTCGGCAACCAGAGACAAGAGTGTTGATGTCGGAAGGCCACTTCCGAAACTTTTTTTTAAAAGAAAAATGGTCAGCGAGTTGTTGCACCCTCTTTCATTTTCAAGTAGCCTAAGAAAGGGAAGGCGACGCAGAAAATACATGATAGTTGTAGGCGAAGGGTAAGCTATGACAAAAAAAAGGCAGCGATGGGGATTCGTGTAGATTTTTTGTTTTAATAACACCAGACTGCCGTGCAAACATTTCCTCACAGTTGTGAAAGCCTTGAGCTCGCGGTACTTTGCGCACCGCTCACCACATGTGCCAAGCTCTGCTCTCCAGGTGGGCAGGTGGGGTCTCCTAGGCTGCAGCCATGTCTAGCCTGTGTATTAATCCGGCCCTGCCTCCTGCCT
>NC_085880.1:37275905-37278405 GCF_034702125.1 Engraulis encrasicolus | reverse complement strand
ATACAGGAAGAGAAAATTGTGAATGTAATTTTACTGCCGGAGGGAAGAGGGCTTTTGCATTGATTCCCCTACTTCTTATTCATATGTTTATCAGCAGGAAATGGGAAAAACAAGATGTGTTTGTTGTGTCTCAAACGGTGTGCTTCATCCCCCTACACGACACAGTTCAACAACACAAGGAATGTGTGCTTGTTCCATTCATTTCAATTTGACTCATATTACAGCTCACTTGACGCTGTAATAATACTAGGAACTATATGAAAAAATATTGGCCCTACCGTGGCCTAGCGGTAGGGCACTTGTCTACTATGCGGTCGACCTGGATTCGATTGCCGGCCCTTTCCAATTTCTTTCTCCCAACTTGCTTCCTGTCACCATCTTCACTATACCATCATAAATAAAGTCAAAAAGACCAAAAAAAAATCTTTAAAAAAAGAAAAATATATTAATATACCGGTGTATGTAAATGTAAAATATATAAAGAAAAAATGCCTTGCCATTTATGTCCAAGTTTCAGCGCTGGACACAACTCTTTGTGTGGAAGGACTAATCTGTAGAGATACTAACAGTTAAAGGAGCTCCAGGTAGGATTAAAAGTTTAATCAATCACGGTCCCAAGTCAGCCGACGCTTATGCAAGTCTTAAGTAAGTGAATAATGACTGTCGTGCATCTCATCCACGGTCCGCTGTCAGAAAACCCCACATGCAGGTTTTGGCAGCGCGGTCTGAGGGAGTGTCATGTGAGACAATTATCATTTGAAAACATTGCTTTACATATCGTATTTAGATTTGTATCAACTGTTGGCATTCCAGGATGTGGGTCCAGCAAGGCTAAGATGATAGTCTACAATAGGATAAGAATTAGACAGAGGAGAATTACTGTACGGGCCTACCGGGCCCAAGGTCCCAATAACTACTGTAAGGGGGCCCTGAAGCCCAAGCCTCTATATTTCCGTTCACATATTGCACTAAATATTGCATATTGATTTTTTTCCCCATTTTCTATCATTACATTACATTACATTGCACTTAGCTGACGCTTTCATTTATTCAAAGCGACTTACAGTTATTATTTTTCAGGGTATTGGTTACAGTCCCTGGAGCAATGTGGGGTTAGGTGCCTTGCTCAAGGGCACTTCAGCCATGGATGGAGATGTAGGGAGAGGTAAGGGGGAATTCGAACCGGCAACCCCTAGATTGAAAGACCAACTCTCTAACCACTAGGCCACGGCTGCCCCATGGGGCTGCCCCTATCAGGGGACAAACCTCCTAAACCGCCAACAACATAGACTGTAACAACTTAGCCTGGCAACGCCATCCTACAGTATGATCCCCACCAAAAGATTATGACTCCGCACAGGGAAGCTGACAAGGGGGGGGCAAAGGGGATAGTTGCCCCGGGCCCTGGGAGAAGGGGGGCCCAGAATTGGGTCCCCATTACATTGTATGTATTGGGTAAGGGGCCCTTTCAGATAACTTTGTCCCGGGCCCAGCCAAAGCTGTCAGCGGCCCTGACTCTGCACATATCTGGCGAAACCCTCCTAGCTCGATTCGTTCATTGTTTAGCCAATCAGAAAACAGTTGAGAGTAGTGACGCAGAACTCCCCCACAAAGTGCATAACTGATTATGGTTACACTATTCACACCTTTGTTTTGTTATTTGCATGCTTTTGCTACACTCTATCGTAACAGTCATGCTAATAAAGCACAATATGAATTTGAATTTGAATTCGGAACACCAATGAATTTAAATGTCAGACCATCTCCCACCCTCCATCTCCATGGAGACGGATTCCTCTTAGCTTTCGCCAGATTGTTTGACGGAGTGAACAGTCGGGTTTCGCCCAGGCTACTCACAACTGCTCTAAAACCCTGAATCATTTTGTAAACTAGCAAAACCCATTCAGGGGGGCTTTTCTTGTTGTCTTGCCCAGGGGCCCATGGAGTCATAATCCATCCCTGGTTGAAGAGAGGAACAGCAGTGGAGAGAGGACGGGAGGACGGGAGGGAGGGAGAGAGGATGGGAGGAAGGGAGGGAGGGAGAGAGGACGGGAGGAAAGGAGGGAGGGAGAGAGGACGGGAGAGGGAGGGAGGGAGGGAGAGAGGACGGGAGGAAGGGAGGGAGGGAGAGAGGGAGGACGGAGGGAAGTAGGGAGGGAGGGAGGGAGGACAGGAGGAAAGGAGGGCGGGAGAGAAGACGGGAGGGAGGGAGAGAGGGAGGAAAGGAGGAAGGGAGGGAGGGAGGATAGTAAAGATAAGGGCAGAGGGGAGAACATTGAGAGGAGGAATAGAAACGAGAAGGCAACCCAGGGTACACTGGAAGAGAAGTGTACAGAGAAGATTGGAAATGTTCAAGCAATAGTTTGAGGAGCATCCCACATCATCTTCTCTGTCAATCTCTAGTCTATATTGTGTGTGTGCCTGCTTGCGTGCATGTGCGGGAATATGCGTGCGTGCGTGCAAAGGGATATGAAAAGACAAAAAAACAAGGGAAAGAGAC
>NC_085880.1:37268490-37275805 GCF_034702125.1 Engraulis encrasicolus | reverse complement strand
TATTTTCTAGCATGGCCCAAGTAGTCATTTTTGCAGCTAAGAATGGCTATTTTTGGAAATTCAAAATGGCGGACCATGGAGAAGATCCCCCTTTGCATGTATGAAAAGTGAAATTTTTCCAGTCATAATGAATACTTAGAATTTGATGGTGGTGGTAAGTATTCATGAAAAAGGTAACATTAGTGTATGGGCACGCACACACGCACGCGCGCGCACACACACACACACACACACACACACACACACACACACACACACACACACACACACACACACACAGAGACAGAGATAGCAAATCATCAAGCACATGTGCTTGCAGATCAAGTTACAGTAGCCATTTACCTACACAGTATATTTCCAGCAGCTCACAGTTAGCATGGAAGCCTACAGTATAGGGACCAGCAAAAGATTGCAGAGCGTTGACACATTCTCTTCCTCCATTATAGGGTAGGCTACCTCAGCTTGGGTCAAATGATACACCTGAGCCATGCGCCCAACCAGCCAGCCATTTTCCTACGGAACATGAGCCACTTTTACATAAGTGCTGCTCATTACATTACGCAAGTAGGGCATTACAGTTCAGAAGCTGGGAGGCAGCAGCAAGCATGCAATCGCTGCACTGCACACTGGAACAAATCGGCCGCCACTCAAAGCGCTGTGGCTTGACACTACCCGTACCCCTGCTCGTGGCGCTGACGATGGCGTCAGCAGCTGGCGTCAGTGCCAGTAACAGTAATACTGTACAGCACAACAGGGGTCCTGACCAAGCTGATGAGAAGTCAAGAGGAAAAACTGAGGAGGTACGTACAAAGTATGTACTGTATAGTAAGTGCTCCACACCACTCTGGCTGCTCTGCTGAAGAGGCTGACAATGAGGATGATGAAGACTGATGAAGATGACGACGATGATGATGATGATGATGATGAGCATGATGATGATGCTGCTGCTGTTGATGATAATGATGGTGGTGAAGACCGATAATGATGATGATAACAATGATGGTGATGATGTTAATGATGATGATGGTAATGGCATGCACGGACATTTTGGTTGGCCATGTGGAACTTCTGGCAGCCTTCTAGCTATAGCGGCTATACAGTATATACGTAGGCTATGTCGGACATTATTGTTACATGCTTTTGAACATGAAACAATTGTACATTATCATGTCAACATGGACCATCGTACATTGTGTCCAAAAAACTTAAAAAAAAAAAAAAAAAGAAAGCATTTTTGGTCCAAGAGGGCAGTGCTTTAGCACCACCTCGTCCATATCTGTGCACAACTATGGATGATGGTGATGATGATGACAGTGATGAAGACTGCCATTTATGACAATGATGATGATGATGACGACGATGACGACGACGCCGCCGCCGACGATGACGATGGCGCCGCCACCGCCGCCGACGATGATGATGAAAAGGAGGATGTAGACCCCTCAGTCTCAGTTGAGATGTATATTCCATGAATGTACTGTATAACTGACTTTCTCTGTGGTGACCAATTTCAATTATGTTTGCAGCACTGGCCGATGCTCAGGCCGATGCTAATTACCTCCTGTCCAGAGGAGTTTGCCTTAACTCAGGTGAGCTCCGCTGGCTTCGGGTGCATTGTGATTGATCCAAATTTAGCAGCACTTTGGTGTGATGTTCAAGAGCTAATGCCTGTAGGGGTTGTCACACGAACGCAAGTCTGCCTTGTGAGACTGCCACAGCCATATTGATTTTTTACTTTGAAAGGTGATCTCAAAAAAAAAGAAAAGAAACGAAAAGAAAAGAAGCCACACATACACATGCACAGGGTTGGACTGGCCATATAGCATAGGGGGCATTTCCCTGTGGGCCCCACTCACTCATGAGCCCCTATTTTCAGAAATGTTAAAAATAATTACAATTTTGAAAAAATTACATTTCTGAAAATAGGGGCCCACGAGGGTGCAGGGCCCACCGGTGAGTCAGTTCTGTGCCGCTAATTATGAGGGGCCCCTTGAAGCCAAAAGTGCCCGGGCCCTATCGGTAGGGACACATACACACGAATTTGCGAACTTTGCGAACTTTGCCATTAATTCCTATGAGCGAGGCGAAGGCAAGCGATGGCAAGCGAAAGCAAGCGAACAGGAGCGAAATTATTAAAGAAAGTTTAATGTTGTGCAAATGAGGAGCGAATTCGCCTGCCTTGGCCCAATCAAATCAACATAACTGTTCCATTCCATTTGATTCGCCGCGATGTCCTGATGACGGTTGGATTTCGCCTCTCTTCGATTCGCTTGCTTCGCCTCCTACGTGTCCCTACCCTATGTCTCCCCCAGTCCAGCCCTGCACATGCACAGCATTGGCCAGGCCGAGAGATTGATCCACGTTTACTTCATTGTTGCCTAATCAAGTATGTAATCAGAACCCAAAGTTGGATCAATCTTAAATAAATGCGTGATTCTGAGTGCTGCAGTCTTCAGAGAGAAACCAAAGGACATCCTGCTGGGTTGGAGTGCAGAGTTGGAGTGGCCCTTTTTCTCCTCTTTGCCTGATGAAGACCTGAAGGTCGAAACGTTGCACTTTATTAAATAATTTACAGTAGACAAGCAGTGTCGCAGACTTTATTTCTTTTTTTCACTTGGATTTGCTCTCATTGTCCTGCACCTGGCCCATCGAGTGGGATGTGCACACATCTACTCTGAACCTTTTTAGCCTATTTTATTTTTTAAATATTTTTTGGGCTGTTTTGCCTTTATTTGACAGGACAGTGAAGGTAATGACAGGAAGCGAGTAGGGAGAGAGAGACGGGGAATTGTCGGCAAAGGATACGACTCCCCTACCATTTGCGCCATGGTATAGGGTCAGCCTATTCTATTTTTCAATACTAAGGCGGGCATTGGAAGGCTTATGATGAGGTCAAAGGGGCATTGGGAGGCCATTTGATTTTGAAAAAAAAAAGTTAAGTTGAGAAGCACAGGTCTATACTGTATAGCAGAGTGCATTAGGTCAGGGCTTTCATCACACACACTGACTTGAGGAGAGAAGAGAGTAGCAATTTTCACGCACCAATTTCACATGGCCAGGCAGGAGGAGGAGGAAGATGGCTTTCTTTCATCTCCGTGGATAAAAATGTACTATAGTTCTATAGTGGCGGGGCCTGACTCAATGTGTTACGGAGAGAAGATGCAATTATCAAGGACAAATTTCATGCCATCACATACACACATTTTTCCCACACACATTTTCTTACATTTTTGTGCACGCACACACTCACTCACTCACTCACGCATGCACACACACATACACACACAGACATACACCTACAAACACACACACACACACAGAGACATACACCTACAAACACACACACGCACGCACACACACACACACACACGCGCGCGCGCACGCGCGCGCACACACACACACGGATGTGAATGTTAAGTGGAGGATTGTGGAGAGACTGAATATGCTCTCAGGCTGCCATCCAGGGCCTATGAAAGGCAAGGTGGATGATGGTGACTAATGGAAAAAAATTGGATATGCACAAAGTGGGACAATGTATTCATTTGAATGTTGAAACTACCTGAAAAAAAACTGTCTGCCATTATAGCATTCATTTTTACGTAATGGTGCACTGTGCAGGAAATGGTCAAAAAAGGTACTGCAACTATGTGGACCATGGAGAAGATCCCCCTTTTCATGTATGAAAAGTGCAATTTTCCCAGTCATAATGAATACTTAGAATTTGATGGTGGTGGTAGGTATTCATGAAAAAGGTAACATTAGTAAATAGGTAGCATGAATTCTAGAAATAAACAACTAACAAATCTTACACAGTGTACCTTTAAGTCCAGTATGTCTATAAAGCACTGGAGTCGAGTAGATTTAAGGAAATAGCAGAGGAAAATGAGGAATAGGTGAGGAAATAGCAGAGGAAAATGAGGAATAGGTGAGGAAATAGCAGAGGAAAATGAGGAACAGGTGAGGTGCTGGAACCAGGGCCGCCGCTAGACATAGTCAGAGTACGCAGAGGGCTTAGGGCACCAACCAGCACTTGGGGCACCAACCACTTTGCCCCCAAAATTTGGACACTGTGCAGGAAATGGTCAAAAAAGGTACTACAACTATGCTGCTCATTGAAACTGGGCTGCCTATTGCCAAATTTGATCTTTACATGAAAGTTTACCAACCACTTTGCCCCCAAAATTTGGACCTTGTAAAGTGAGATTGACTGACTACAAACCGTCATGAAAAAAATATTGAATTACATTACAAAATGTATAATTAATTATTAGTTAGAGATTAGTTGGAGAAATGCTTGTAGATAAATAGAGGCAGCCTCTCTCACACACAACAACAAAAACAAACAAACATTCAGACCGCCGCAGCATATCAGTAGAGGAACGTGTGGACATCAATGATTAATCTTTCATATCGTCACGCTCGCTCACTGCAGTGTTCCAGGGCTGAACTCTGGTTTGGATATTGTGCTTCTTTTTCCTCCTCTGGCGGTGCGCCTCCTCCTGCCAGGGCCGGATTAACATGGCCTTGGGCCCCTAGGACACAGGTTACTGTGGGGCCCCCCACAGAAGGTCAATTCTGTGACAAATGCATACACACAGTGTCATAATTACAATTTAGGAATTAAACATAATATATCTACCAATTGTAATCAAGAAAAGAGCAGAATTGTTCAATATTGTATCTTGTCACAATTTAGCTTTTTTTCTTTTGGCCAATCAGGGACCCCACCTCTGGTAGGTGGGGGTAGCCAGGCCGTGCCCTCCTAGTGACGCAACCGCTTCAGCGTTGCTACCAGTCAGGTCAAGAGCAATGCAAGTACTGTCTGAGTTCCTGCAAAACCGGGAACTCCTTCCACCTAGTGGGGAAGCAAACAATCATCATCAAACCAATGGAGGCCGTTTGGGAAATGCCGTTTAGGAAATGTTAGTTGTTATGCTCTTGATCAGACCACATCGCAAAGAGATATGAAAGTCGATGATAATCAGGCTAATGGCTCGTTCTTTTGAAACTCAATTGTCGGAAACTCCGGCTTCCGCCTCGGAAAAGTGCAATAGAACGGGTACTCAAAGTGGGGTTCCGAAACACAAACTCGGAGCGCATCGGTGTACTCCGAGCTCGTTTAACATTAGTGTTTTCAGACGTTTGTATTGTCCCCAGCTGTTTCAATAGAATGTATTTACAATGGTTATCGGGAGAACAACCTCGGATATACCGACGCCCGAGTTTCAAAAGAATGAGCCATAAGGTGGGGTCCCCTAGGCTGCAGCCATGTCTAGCCTGTGGTGCCCCCCTGGCAGGTGGGGTCCCCTAGGCTGCAGCCATGTCTAGCCTGTGGTGCCCCCCTGGCAGGTGGGGTCCCCTAGGCTGCAGCCATGTCTAGCCTGTGGTGCCCCCCTGGCAGGTGGGGTCCCCTAGGCTGCAGCCATGTCTAGCCTGTGGTGCCCCCCTGGCAGGTGGGGTCCCCTAGGCTGCAGCCATGTCTAGCCTGTGTATTAATCCGACCCTGCCTCCTGTCTTTCTTCATTCATTCCATCCACATCCAAGTCAATATCTCACAGGACTCGCAGGCGAGACGTGAAGAAGACCTGTAGGGGCCGCATGAATAAAACAAGTCTGCTGTGCGCTCAGCTAAGCTCAGCTTAATAGGAAGTTATTGGCTGTGGATAACCTGAGAGGAGGCATCGCCTGACCCTACTACTGCCTCACAGGAGACCTCATCTCAATCTCTAGTGCTGCTAAGGGACCTGCATTGCTGTCACAGACTTCTGCAGGAAAGCCGACAGGAGGGAACAAAGGTTAACAGCTGTCCCAGGCCCAGGGACAGAAGGGGCCCAAAATTGAGTTCAATTTATATTGCATGTATTGAGTGGGGGGGCTTTGTAGATGGCTTTGTCCTGGGCCCAGCCAAAGCTATCAGAGGCCCTGCACACACACACATTCACACACACACACTCACACACAGCCAAACACACAAGAAAGTCGATATGGGGCTACAAAGGGTCAGTTGTCCCAGGCCCAGGCACAGAAGGGGCCCAGATGTGGGTTCCCTTTACATTGTATGTATTGGGTAGGGGGGGCCTTGCAGATGACTCAGTCATGGGCGCTGTCAAAGCTGTCAGCGGCCCTGTCCTCTGCGCCGTGCGTTCACACACGTAGGCTGCTGCAGCTGATCCTCTCCTCTGCTCCCATACATTACACTTTAGATCACTATTTCCTTGTTTTGGTGGTTAAAACAAAGACAGTGTCTGAACACTTCATGGACTTCCAAAAGAACAGTATTGACATAGACATTTCACGTTGTTGTCGATGTTATAATGGAAACCCTGTGGAATTACCCACTGGGCTGAAAAATCTAACTCTTTGAACACAGCTTATTCAAACAAAGCCTAGTCTTCACCTAAAAGTCTTATCTAATAAAATAGGTCTATTGGAGGTTAAATTTGTGATTTTTCAGATGCGTCCTAGCATCTCTATAAAAGGGTAGGTCCTTCCGTCGGTCCGTCCGTCTGAAACACATTCTCGAAATTGTCATTCCCTCCTGTGTCCACAGGGTGGCAGTGCATAGACGGACGCATCTTTGTCCGCCTGTCGGGCTTGTTTTGAAACTATGAAAGCTCCTGCATACTGACCATTTCGCTATTTTTTTTTATTCATGATGTTTCGGTTTCATGACCAAAACATCATGAATAAAATATAACAGCCAAATGGTAAGTGTGCAGGAGTTTCCATAGTCTTCCCAAACACCCAAACAGCAACAACATTTGAATTACAAATTTTAACAGACATCATTCAGTTACAGGGCGATTCATTTCATTGCCTTATTATTATGTATGGGTTTTTAATTATGTCTTTGGTATGATTTTGACTAAATATAAGAATGTATTGTAGGGAAGAACAATGATGAATGGGGGGGGGGGGGGGGGAGAGTTTAAATGATTAATGGTGCTGTTAGGGCTTAACCAGAGAATCGTATATGAGAGAGAGATAAATCAGATGGGTTCTTTTCCGGTATCCACTTTACGTCGGGTGAACGCCCCCTTAGAAGACCTTCGATTAGGAGACCTTCGGAGTCTTGAGGTTGAGTATAAGTGGAGTCCCCTTAGCGCTGTAGATGGCGGTAGCGCACGTCTTGTGCAAACACCACAAAAAGAGAAGAAGAAGGAGGGACAACACCCCCTTAGGAGACCGAATTTTGAGCACACTCTTTTGCATTGGGTGGGCGTGTTTTAACAGATCTCTGTCTAGAATATCTCAGGCTTAACTATGTTGTGCTCACCATTCACCCCTCTTTGTATTGGTTCGGTCCAAAGATTTT
>NC_085880.1:37263490-37265990 GCF_034702125.1 Engraulis encrasicolus | reverse complement strand
AGTATCTGGCTAGATGAGATAGGCTAGTACTGCCGCAGCTTCTGTGTGTGTGTGTGTGTGTGTGTGTGTGTGTGTGTGTGTGTGTGTGTGTGTGTGTGTGTGTGTGTGTGTGTGTGTGTGTGTGTGTGTGTGTGTGTGTGTGTGTGTGTGTGCTACTACTGCCAAAGCCCTCTAGGTGCAACGAAACTGAGGTTACCACAGGAGTGGTACACACTCACACACACAAAACGCACATGCACGCGTATGCACACATGTACAGAGAACACAAACACAAACACAAACACGCATGCACACGCGCGCACACACACACAGACACACACACAGACACACACACACACACACACACACACACATACACACACACACACACACACACACACACACACACACACACACACACACACACACACACACACACACACACACACACACACACACACACACACACACACACCTACAGTGGCCTATATACAGTATACTCACTGTATGAATGTAACTCCCTCCCCCCCAAACCCACAAAGACACACACTGTAATAAGTTCAGCTGACCTCCTTTATCTGTCAACAAGGAACAGTGCACATCACCAAAAACGCCAGCTCAAGGATCAGCATCAGCATCAAAGGAAATGCCTGAATGACTTTTCACCGTCTTGCGTGACCGGCTTGTGCCTGAGCCCAAAAGATCCTCCGCAAGACAAGGAAGTGCAATGCAAGGCAGGGCCACGGTTATTTTTATATAGCGTAGTGTTTCTCAAAGAGGCCTAATAGCAGACACACACACACACACACACGCACACATGCACACACACACACACACATGCACACACACACGCATATGCGCACACGCACACGCACACGCACGCGCGTGCACACACACGCACACACACACACACAGGTATAGCACATTTCATGCAGAGAGGATAAAGAACGGTGTGCAAAAGCATGAAAGAAAATAGAGATGAAACAAAGCATGAAATAAGTGTAATGATGCGAACTCCAATGCTTAACCGGATGCAAGGGGAAAATACAGTACGTTTGAGGTCAATAGAAGTCATGTGTAAAAAGCAAATAAAGTAAGCAGGGGGTGCCATGGCCTGATTATCATCGACTTTCAAATATCTTCAAGACTTGGTTGACCCGCCTCCCTAGGTCTGCTACTGGTTGACTGGTGGGGTCCGACAAAGTGGGTGCATTCCCTTTTTTTCAGGTGATCAGAAACTATATTTACATTGCTCTTTGCCTGACTAGAAGCAACGTCGAAGGTTTTGCGTCACTAGGGGGGGGGGGCTTGGCCTGGCTACGTGTTTGACACTGACCTGAGGTCAATATCCAATCCTTGCCTGATCCGTAGGCTACCAGTCTCTCTCTCTCACTCTTCTACTGTCCTAAAGGCTAAAGATGTGTGCAGGGGTGTTGCTCAGGCAGGCAAAGTGTGACTTAGTCACCAGGGCCCCATGTATGGGGGGCGGCAAGCACAGTCCGATTTATGTGTGTGTGTGTGTGTGTGTGTATGTGTGTGTGTGTGTGTGTGTGTGTGTGTGTGTGTGTGTGTGTGTGTGTGTGTGTGTGTGTGTGTGTGTGTGTGTGTGTGTGTGTGTGTGAGAGAGAGAGAGGGAGAGAGAGAGAGAGAGAGAGAGAGAGAGAGAGAGAGAGAGAGAGAGAGAGCGAGAGAGAGAGAGAGAGAGAGACAGAGAGAGAGAGACAGAGAGAGAGAGAGAAAGCAAAGTAAAGGTAAAGTGCCCCCAGGGGGATGTTTGGTGCTGGCCAGTAAGGACTCTTTCTCATTCACTGCACACATTCCCATTTGCATGCATGTGCTGTATATTCACTGCTAAATAATGTAGGTCACTAATTTTCTGAATGACGTATTAATGTATGTCAAACTTGCATTATTAAGCTGGGAGTGCCGTGGGGCAGGATTCGGCTGGTTAGCATCTGCTAATTACGTAGCGGGGCACTTCCTCATTGTGTGGATTCCAATCTGCAGACTCCCGTCAGAGATATTCTACGGAGAGATACGTCATTCTAGTTCTTTTCCGGTATCCACTTTATGTCGGGTGAACGCCCCTTAGGAGACCTTCGGTTAGGAGACCTTCAGAGTCTTGGAGTTGAGAATAAATGGCGCTGTAGATGGTGGTAGCGTGCGTCTTGTGCAAACACCTCAAAAAGAGAAGAAGAAGGAGGGGACAACGCCCCCTTAGAAGACCAAACTTGAGCACAGTCTTTTGCATTGAATGGGCGTGTTTTAGTTTCCTGGTGAACCAGAAGCTATGTGTTGACGCCCAGGGGGCTGGGCTACACAAACCTTCTGGTGCACCTGTGATTCGCTCTCCTCCTCCGTTTACGAAATAAACGGGGCAGCTCGACGAATCAGGATCGTAGGGAGGGATTTCAGTGGGTATGACGTTTATCGAACGCAACACCCTCCCCCAGGGTAGTTCGGCTGTGCCCGCCCCCTCCCTGAATCACAACAGTAATGGCGGCGTGCGAGGAGTTATCAT
>NC_085880.1:37240990-37248490 GCF_034702125.1 Engraulis encrasicolus | reverse complement strand
ATATTCACTTCACGTACAGTAAACAGAAAATTCTCCCCGTGGTGTGACTGAAGTGGTTCCTCTGAAGTTTTTCTCTTTTTTTTCAAGGGCCTGTTTTTTTAAAGTTTCAGTGTAGAAGACTATGACAAAAATTGACTGGTGTGATTTTTATAATACAGTATTCACATGATGTAATTATTGGGAGGGACTCCCTATGGGGTGTCCCATGAGAAACTTGTTTATATAAGAAGCTTTTCAATTTTGGTATGGTTAGGCCTAGTTGCTGAAACGTCAGCACAAAGAAAATAAAGTGGTGAACCGTGAAGAAGCAGTGTTGCACTCTTCTTTTTCAAAACTGATGACTGAAGTAGGCTACCCTGAAATAACCTGGTTCTCACGCAGATGGAGCTCACGAAGTTGCATGAAGATGCACAAAGCACGAAGGGTCTGCTTGAGAACCAGGCTAACCTTGAAAAGCTGCATCTACTGAAATAGAAGCCTTCGAGGTGCGCGGGCTCTAGCAAAACTTTGACCACTACAGCATTTAAAATCTGCAGTGCTGCTATTGGAGTTGCTAGCCTAGCAATGGTTGCATAGGCCCACCTGTGCAGTACAGATAGGATTAAACAGAAAGTCCAATTATACGAAACATCATAACAAACCATAAGATAATAGCCATATGAAAACCTGATTGTATATTACTCAGTAGACATGGTAAGGTCTGTATCGACAGACTGGCTGAAAAGGCATATTTATGTCATGCTCTGTTATGATGCCTTTGCAAGTAAAGGAGTGCTTCTTGACGCCGCAGGAAAGCATTTTTTGTCACGAGACCAGGTTCGCACAGTTTCCCCGCTGTGTTGATTTTCTGCACATTTCCGTTGCAGCTCAAAAGGGACATATGGCTCAAGCGGGCATGCTATCATTTAAACCGTCTCTGGTACCATCACAAACAAATTTTGCCAAAATTTTGAATTCTCATTATGATGTCATAGAGGACTTTGCAAGATTTTTGACACAGATTTCTATTGGAGCTGTAGAGAGACCAAGTGAAATTCTAGAAGAACTGGGAAAAAGTCTCCTGTCTGTGTTGACGTGTCTGAGTTCACATGATGGATGCTTGAAGGTAGCGGCAACACAGAAATGAAGTGTGTGTGTGTGTGTGTGTGTGTGTGTGTGTGTGTGTGTGTGTGTGTGTGTGTGTGTGTGTGTGTGTGTGTGTGTGTGTGTGTGTGTGTGTGTGTGTGTGTGTGTGTGTGTGTGTGTGTGTGTGCATTGCATGGCGTGCGTGTATTTGTGTTTCTATTCATCTGTCTGTATGTCTGCCTGTCTATCTGTCTGCCTGTCTGTCCGTCTGTCTCATCTGTCTGTCTGCCAGTCTGTCTATACTACGCATATGACTGCTATGAATTCTTCATGATTATGCACCCTGAAGCAAGCCCCCTATTGAGATAAGTCAACCTCAAACAGAGAGCGAGCAAACAGCTTTTAAATGTATGTTAATTGGGAACGTGTTTAATGGCTCAAGATAATTAATCTCCAAAGCTTTGTTGTTGTTGTTTTTTTAGTTTCATCTCCAAAGTCAATTAGCAGGTTTTCCCAATGTCATTCCAATCAATGTCTGTCTTTGATGACATCATCAAACAGACATATGCCTACAGTTCATATAGAAAGAAGTTTCTCATGTATACAGGCTTACAAGGTTTCAATGGACTATAAAAATACTTTTTCAATAAACAGCTTTTTCACACACATTGCTCAAGGTTACGGTAACTCTAGATATTTTATGAGAACATGTTAAAGTTCTCACATACTGCACTTGTCAATGCCTGCATGTTATTCTTCATTACATAACACGACCTCAAAGCGCAGTATAGCAAGTATTTTTTTTCAAGCAATTACCTCAAAGCACTGTTGATACTACACTCTTTCAAGGCAGATGCACAGAAGCATAAACCAATCCTTCAGCACAGGGAAGGAATTGGAGGGAAAGCAGCGAAGAGGGTTGAATTTATGTTTTTAATAAAATTAAGATGTACGACTATTAAGATTTTAGGGTAATGAGTCTACCATCCCGGTTGTATTGCTAATTTGTTCTGCCTCTGAAAGTGACATTAGTCTAGATTCAATTCACCTACCTGGGGATCCCATTTCCAATTTGTAGGCTACATTTGCAATTGAAGGTTGACTGGAACGCACTCCGTGTCCCTCCATCATCAATCAAAACAAACCAAATTGTCTTCGGCTTAGCAGCTCTCCTCTGGCTCTGCATTTCCGCATCATAGATGATCATGGGTAACCGTTCAGGGGGTCAGAGTTGTATCGCAAAGGTTGCCGGTTTGACTCCCGACCGGCAGGTTAGAGGGGGGAGTAATTGTGTATGCATGTTTGTGTGTGTTTCTGCATGTGTGTGTGTTCATGTGTGTGTTTGTGAGTCTGCATCTTTTTCCATGGTATTTGAATATTTTTCCAAATTCAGACACGTAGATCAGTGGTTCTTAACCTTTTTTCTTAACGCACCCCCTTACCTGTGCCCAAGACAAGCCGCGCACCCCCAACCCAAACTTCTACATGTGTATACGCACTAAAAGTGATTTAAGTGATTAATTACAATGATTCTCTTTGAGACATGAATCAATACTTTACAAGGGGACCAAAATATATTTGAATATGGTTTTGATTTGGCCTAATTATAATGTTTGCTAGCAGAATTTTGGTCGCAACCTTAACACAAACAAAATTCCGCGCACCCCCTGAAATCTCTGGTGCACCCCCAGGGGGTGCCCGCACCCCAGGTTAAGAACCACTGACGTAGATCAGTGGCCTTGGCTCCCAACATTCACCTGTCTGATATTGACTTTGTCCTAGTATAGCCCCTCTTCATCAGTACAAATACATAATGAGAGGACCCAAGGCTGTCCACCTTTACAGTCACACTGTACACACACATGTGCACCCACACAGAGTATGCACACACACGCACACACACACACAGAAACACACACATGCCCGCACACGAACACACACACACATGCCCGCACACGCACGCGCACGCGCACACACACACACACACACACATTCTGTGTTCTTTCAAAATAGCTTTCCTCCCATCTGTCTCCATCTTTCTCCATCTGTCTTCATCTTAATTTAGTTCTCTCTCTTTCTCTCTCTCTCTCTCTCTCTCTCTCTCTCTCTCTCTCTCTCTCTCTCTCTCTCTCTCTCCCTCTCTCTCTCTCTCTCACGCTTTCTCTTTCTCTCTCTCTCTCTCTCTCTCTCTCTCTCTCTCTGATGCAAAACTCAACTGATGCAAAACTCGAAGTCATTATATTGTCTTAAAGAATTGTCATTTCATACTGTCTGACGTGCGCACACACACACACACACACACACACACACACACACACACACACACACACACACACACACACACACACACACACACACACACACACACACCAAATAACCTTACCAAATCAATCTTTCAAAGCAAACAAGTTATGCATGAACAAGAAAACAAATGCTGTAGTTCTTTCTCCCAAAACAATATGAAAAATGAACAAACAAACAAAATCTATCTTCACATCGATAAAAACATCATCTCTTTAAAATAAATGACCACATTGTCTATCTGGGGAAATTTCCCAGAGTGCAAAGCCATCCTGTGGGCTCCATTAGTAAAACCTCATCACCAAGATCAAAGATTATTATTTTTTTTAAATGCAAACTTTAGAAATGGGTGGAAACTTGGCTCAAAAAGGTTGAAAACCACTCTAGTAGAGGGCTCTTTCAAATGACTTTGTCCCGGGCCCCGCAAAAGCTGTCAGCGCCCTGGATCCTACCTACTGAAGTCTATTCTCAGACTGCCCTCATGCAAAGCCATATTTGTTCCACACAATTGCAAAAAAAAACCATTCAGCATTGAGGTGTGATGCCGTTGCAAGTTATTTTGTTGCTAAATGCAAAAAATGCTCCGCTGTGCCCTGACCAAAACCATGCCTATCCTTGACCTTTCAGTAATTCAACGTTTCTGCTGCTTTACTTTTGTAGAGAACAGCAAAACGAGGGCTAGTTTTCGAGCTGTGCCATGCCGTACTAGTCTAATCAACAATCAATAGACGGTGTCCGAGTCGTGCTGCGTCGATCCGTAACGGTCAGGAAACGGGCGGTGGAGAAGGGCCTTTTGTCCTGTCATCTCCTACTCCTAGTATTCTTGTCACCCTCTCCTGTCTATGTCTCTCACTGAGCTATTACTGTAAGTCACAGAGTGCGTTCCAATATGCAACCTTGCGTCCTCCAGTTATGCTTGTGGCCTCGTACCAGGAAGTAATATGTCATCACTGACAACAGCATTATATTTCAATATCTCACAAAAACTCAATTGTAAAGTCATTTTCTCATTTGCAAACTGGATGGTGAATGAAAAATAGTCCCCCAAAAGTTGTTGTGGTTGTGTTGTGGCTGACAGCTGGGAAACTTTATTGTTTTGTCCACCGAGGAGGGGCCAGGAGGCGGGGCGAGGCCACAAGCACAAGTGAAGGACGCAAGGTCGCATATTGGAACTCAGCCACAGTCTGAGGCTGTGCTGGTGTTCAGGAGCCATGCACTTTTTGGTGATGATGGCTCGTCCACAGTGTCTGGATCATTAGTCACGATGTGGTCGCTGAATGAATGAGTGCAGAATAAATGATGAATGCTGGGAGCTGGATGCCCCATCAGATGCAGTGAAGTGAAGTGAAACCGGAAGACGCCAAGAGATGGGATACATAACCCTGTGGAGGAGAGAGCTGGACATGGGTCATAATCATCTGTCCATATTGTTGTCTCTTCCTCCTCTTTCCTCTGCCTTCATCTGACTATATTTTCGCTGACAGGCTGCCCTCCCTTTCTCCCTTCTGATTCCCTTTCTGGACCGGATACTGACTCTGCTCTTCTCTTTTCCTTGTTTTCCTCTATTTTCATCTCTCTCTCTCTCTCTCTCTCTCTCTCTCTCTCTCCTTGTTCTCTCCTCCTCCAGAACAGCCAACCTCTTCTCCTCCTCTCCCCTCTCCCCTCTTCCTCATATTCTCTCCTTGTCCTTCTCTTCCTCTCCTCCCTCCATCTCCCTCTCCCTCCACCTCTCTCTTCAGGCCAGACCGGCCTCTCTCTCCACCTCTCCCTCCCCCTCCACCTCTCCTCCTTCCATCTCTCTCTCTCCATCTCTCCCTCCCTCCTCTCCTCTCCTCCTTCTCTCTCTCCCTCCACCTCTCTTCCTCTCTCCCTCCCCCTCCATCTCTCCTCAGGCCAGACCGGCCTTTCCCTCCCCCCGGCCTCTCCCTCCACCTCTCCTCCTTCCATCTCTCTCTCTCTCCATCTCTCTCTCCCTCCTCTCCTCTCCTCCTTCTCTCTCTCCCTCCACCTCTCTACCTCTCTCCCTCCCCCTCCATCTCTCCTCAGGCCAGACCGGCCTCTCCCTCCCTCCAGGGGCCCTGGCTGGCTTGGCTTGGCTGGGCTGGGCTGGCTGGCTGGACGTGCCTGCCTGCTGGGCAGGCGATCACAGGGACATGCAGGGCCCTTATGATTTATGAGAGCTCCACTCTCCATCCTCGTGGAGGCATGACAGCTGCCTGACGCCTTTTAATGTGAGGAGGAGCAGAGAGGAGCGGTCAGTCGCCAGTCGCCAGGCCTCCCCTCTCTCTCTCTGTCAGTCTATTCAAATGAGAAAGAGGAAAAGAGAGGGATGAAGATGAGAAGGGAAACGGAAGTCGGGTAGGGTGGGATGGTGGCAGAGAGAGGGATGGGGGGGGCAGATGAAAAGGAAAAGGGAAGACAGGGAAGAGGGAGGGGAGGGGAGGGGCGGAGCGGTCAGTCGCCAGTCGCCAGCCAGGCCTGCCTCCCCTGCATGTCTTATGTTGCCTGTCAGTCTATTCAAATACAGAGAAACGGGAGGGAAAGAGAGGGAGGGATGGAGATGAGAAAGAAGAGGGAAGAAAGAGAGAGAGAGAGAGGGAAAGAGAGAGAGAGAGAGAGAGAGAGAGAGAGAGAGAGAGAGAGAAGAAGAAGAAGAAGAAGAAGAAGAAGAAGAAGAAGAAGAAGAAGAAGAAGAAGAAGAAGAAGAAGAAGAAGAAGAAGTACTGTAGATGAAAAGGAAAATGGAAGTCAGAGTGGGATGATGGGAGAAAGGGAAAGAAAGGGCCCGAAAAGAAAGGAGGAGACAGGAAGGATAGCATAGAGGAAGTGATAAAGAGGAAGAGAGAAAAGGTGGAGAAAGAGAGAGAATAGATGGAGGAAGGGGGAGAAAGAGAACACATTACAAGAAGCTGGCACAGGGTAAGTGGGTGGCACAATAGAGAAACCGGGGGCAGAGGCGCATCTTGCCACCAGGCAAGGCAGGCAGCCGCTTGGGGCCCCCAAGCCCCTAGATAGTGAATAACAGCCCACACTTTACCACAGTAGTGCCAATTTTGGTTCAAATGTTCATTCTTTTGCATTTTTGCTTGGGGCCCCATCTGATCCTAGAATCGTCTCTGACCGGTGGAGACAGAACAGAGTGAAATGGAGGGAAAAGAGAAAAATGGAGGCAGAAAGGCAGAAAAGACCTGACAAGAAAAGAAGCAAGGAGCCACAGAGAGACGGAAATGGAAAACAAAGAAAAAGAGAAACAGCTAGATGGAAGAGAGAGGAACAGAGGGAACGCAGGAGAGCGAAAGAGAGGGAAGGAACGCAGGAGAGCAAGAACAACAAAGACAAGAGGAGAGGAGAAATGGACGGAAGGCAGAAAAAACCTGACAAGAAAAGAAGCAAGGAGCCACTGAGAGACGGAAATGGAGGACGAAGAAAGAGAAACAGAGGGATGGCAGGAGAGAGAAACTGAGGGAACGCAGGAGCGCAAGAACAACAAAGACAAGAGGAGAGAAGAGGAGAGGGGACGGCGTGTCAGTGAGGTAAGAGGAAGGAGTGATGGATTACAAGGGTTAAGAGGAGGGTAGTTACCCTCTACGAAGGAGAGTCCTGTCTTCTTATTACACGTCCCCTGCTCCCTGAACGCCTCTCACTTCCTCTCTCATCCCTCCCTTTCTTCTTGTCATCCATCCATCCATCCATCTTTCTTCTCCATCTCTACCTTCACCTTCTCATTTTCTCTTCTACTTTCCTTCCTTCCTTCCTTCCATCCATCCATCCATCCATCTTTCTTCTCCATCTCTACCTTCACCTTCTCATTTTCTCTTCTAGTTTCCTTCCTTCCTTCCTTCCATCCATCCATCTCCACCCTCTCCTCTTTTCTTCCAATTTCCTTCCTTCCTTCCATCCATCCATCTCCACCCTCTCCTCTTTTCTTCCAATTTCCTTCCTTCCCTCCATCCATCCATCTCCACCTCCACTCTCTCCTCTTCTCTTCCAATTTCCTTCCTTCCATCCATCCATCCATCCATCCATCCATCTCCACCTCCACCCTCTCTTCTTCTTTTCCACGTTGTGTTTTGTTTTCCCTTCGTCTATACCTCTTCTTCAATCCTTCCATTTCATCCCTTCTTTTCAATGTTT
>NC_085880.1:37225990-37235990 GCF_034702125.1 Engraulis encrasicolus | reverse complement strand
GTCCATCTTAATCAGGACCTGTGCCTAGGTGTGATGTGTGGGGGGGGAAGTAAGAAGTATGTTCCCGTGAACAGCAGCTATTCTGTATGGCCAAATGAATGCAGATCTATTGGCATATACGTATCTTTTCCCCAGTTCTCCTACTTTGGAGCAGAGGACAGCCTGGTTTGGTTTCCATCCTTTCACTTTCTTTTTGCCCTCTTTTATTTTTCCTTTGTCGGTCAGGTACAAAATAAAGAAATGCTTACTGTATGTTATTGAGTCAAAACGTATTATTGAGTCAAAAGGTAAATAGTTCACTTCCATCACTTCCATATTATATACAGAGTATAGCCAGAGGGATAAGTCTGTTTGTTTGGGTGACCCTACCAGTATCAGCGGAGTTTGACTTTTGCATCAGGGCGGGGCAAAAATATAATATGAATAATAATGTATTACAAAAATAGATTCATACAAAAAGATTCCTATTCATTTCAAACTGGCGTGTATTTTAATCAAGCAGCGTTTTGGAGCACATCCAGATAAAACAGGTGCCGGACTTAAACACGATGAAACAAGAAAAGAAATGTCAGAAACACAAACTCACACCTACACCTGACGAAGACCAGATTGGTCGAAACGTTGTGTTGAATAAACTGAAAGCAGCAAAAGTGTGCGGACCTTCTTCCTTTTCTTTTTTCATCTATTTTAATCGAAATGGGGGGGGCAATGCCCCCTCAAACTGTGCCCATGCCCATTAGGAGTGCAAAGGTGCGTTTCGCGACAACATCGTTGCTAACTAAGTTAGCAACTTACTGGTTGCAATGCTATTTCCCAATTCAACCTGACGAAAAACTACCAACTGTTTCCTCACGATTTACGTTTTGTCCTGACTTTCCATGAATTCCTAAAACTCAGAGGAGTTCAGCATTTATTCTGCTTTGGTCTTGCCTTGTTGACGTTTCCCAAAGCACTTGTGTACACAGAATCGAAGTGTCAGAAAGATCAGCCATCCAATCAGCGCAGCGATGGTTAACAGGAAGAGGAAGACATCCAGGCAGCGGAGTTGATACCAGGTGAGGTCGTGGGCCTGAACACGCAGGTGTTTGGCTCCTCGGTTACGCATCACAAACTCGATCCAGAACACAGCTCGGTCCAAGGGTCTCAGTGGCTGGTCGTGGTGGAGGCGGGACAGCCTCATCATATTTTCTTTGTACCTGCAGAAAAAAAGTACAGCTCTATTTAAAACGATCCTATATCCTGAGTCCAATAAAGCAACATTTATAGCATAGCTAACTTTAAACCCTAAAAAATTGTAATGACTTAGACGTTATCTGTTGCTAAGGATCTTGGTAATGTCAAACCAATGTTATTGTGATTTAGTTGAGTCAATCATTAGCTTGTCAATCATATGAGACTGTGGTCAATGCTAATAAATGTGTGCAATCTGATTGATTATTGCTTAACCACGTCAGACAGTATCGTGAAATACATTAACTGGATCTAAATGTCTTCAGAAATGATTACTTTACTTAGTCTGGTCAATTTGGGGTTGTAATGTTCAACAATTTTGCACAGAGCCCATATTATTAGATTGTTGTCGCCAAAATTGTAATGACCAAGTCTTAATCTCTTACTTAAGGCTATTGGTAATGTCATAGCAATGGGCCTGACGATGGCATCTGCGCAAAGATAACTGTGCACCAAAAGCTAACAAACAAAGAGTTTGATGTGTATGAGTTCAGCTTGTCAATCATATATGGGACTGTAGTATATGGATTAGATCCGATTAGATTAGATAAAACTTTATTGCCTGTTACACATGAAACAGAAAAATGTCCTTGATGTGGCTCCTGTCACTGTCACAGACATTAGGCAAGACTTGACAAAACAGGACATAACAAAACAAGACAATACATATATGTTGAGGCAGGATGGCTGGTAATGTTCACCATTTGTTGGGTAGTGCTACAGTTTAGGGGATGAAGGATTGTTGTAGAAGATTGTTTAAGATGTTGGTAGGTACATTTGTACATTCCAATTGGTTATTACTTAATTGTCCAATTCAGCCAGGTGATTGTCTGGTTGAAGGATCACCTGATTGAATTGGACTGGTAAAACAAGGTCATTTGGAATATATGGCACTGGATTATAACTAATGGATCCGTTTTGTCCATCACTGTTCAAAAAATGTTCTATGAACAAACAGTAGTGTGCTACATGAAACTCAGATAACGTATCAGACAAATAGAATAGGAATGACCTGACTTGAAATGTATCATAATAGTCCACGGGCCACGTGAGATGCCGGTACCACTCAGAGGGGCAAAGGTTGCTTATATTTTTTGAAAAGATTCATGTCTGAAGTTAACATTTTTGTATGATAACCCTTCTGGAAGTATAACACAAGGAGCAAATGACAAGGTAGGCCACTGTGATATATCATACCCAATAATAAATCACATACAAAAGCAGCTAGTGAGTCTAAAACTATTACTAGTCACAGCCATGTTTTATTCATTTTTGGCCGATTGCATGGCAGGTGCCAATGTCGTGCCCTGGTCTGTACTGTACTTACGATGGGTTGTTTATCACCGCCTGTAGACCTTTGACCAGGTCACTAGAGTCCATGGTGTAAAAATCCAGCTGAACAGCCGCACCTTTCTTCTCTAGGATGAATATGTTGTCAGGTTGGTCTCCAAACATTGGGATTCCCACCAGTGGCACCCCATGGAAGATGGCCTCATACAGACCATTTGAGCCTCCGTGCGTTATGAACGCTTTGGTCTTTGGATGACCTTTGTGAGAGGGTGTAAAAAAATAGTATGTAGATATTACATTACATTATACACATACTTAGATGTTTTATATCCAAACTTTTCAAAGAAGAACTAAATATATAAACAACATACAAATTGGTGACTTGCTAAAGACACATCAACATACACAGTAGATAAGGAATATCAAATAATAGAGTTTGTTGGAGAGAGGAGTTTTGATTTGCAGGAAATAGGGCATAGATCTGTCCACTCAAACCACTGAAGCGGCTTCAGTGATTGTTTTGTTGTTAGATGGGAATAAATGATCTCACCAAGCAAGTCATTCTGAGGAATCCATTCGTAGATTCGTACATTGGCAGGAAGATGTTCAGGTCTTTCTCCTTTAAATCCCCATATAACCTGAAACATTGCATTGACACTTTTGGATCAGCATTAGGTAGCGTCAGCATTTTTGGTAACACTTAACTTGATGCCGGCGTCATACACATGACGTGACAGATTCATAACAGTGTCAAAATAGTGTCCCTCTTCCACTCACTTCCTGTCACTATCTCACACTGTCATTAAAGGTACACTGTGCAAGATTTGTAGTTGTTTATTTCCAGAATCCATGCTACCCATTCACTAATGTTACCTTTTTGATGAATACTTACCACCACCATCAAATTCAAAGTATTCATTATGACTGGAAAAATTGCACTTCTCATACATGAAAAGGGGGATCTTCTCCATGGTCCGCCATTTTGAATTTCCAAAAAAAGCTATTTTTAGCAGCAAAAATGACTTTACTTGGGCCATACTAGAAAATATTTGCTTATTACTTAGTAAGCTTTCCTGTAAAGATCAAATTTGGCAATAGGCAGCCCAGTTTCAATGAGCAGCATAGTTGCAGTACCTTTTCTGACCATTTCCTGCACAGTGTCCCTTTAACTTGATGCCGGCGTCATACACATTCATAACAGTGTCAAAACAGTGTCATGACGCAGTCATAGACGGGTCATAAACATTATTGGTTTTTGACATTGTTTGGGCTGTCTTTACCATAACGGAATGTCACTTAAAGGGGTATGCCACTATTTTGGGGCTTAATACAGTTACAATCGTTGGCCAGGGTCTATAAAGGTGGTAAATTGTCTTATTTTTCATGTAAGTCGGTTTCTTGCTTTAAGACAAGTGAAAAGAGGGAATATGTCGCTAAGCTAGTGAAAGTCAATGCATTCGTATAGCATGCTACATGCTACAGTGATCCATTGACTTTCACTAGCTTAGCGACATACTCCCTCATCTAACTTGTCTTAAAGCAAGACAACGACTTACATGAAAAATAAGACACTTTACCACCTTTATAAACCCCAGCCAACGATTTTAACTGTAAAATAGTGGCATACCCCTTTAATGAAAACTGTCATAAAACATTTAGGACATTGGCAAAATGTTTATGACACGTCCATGACTGCGTTACGACACTGTTATGACACCATTGTGTCATATGTATGATACCGACGTCAAGTAAAATGTTACCACATTTTTGGACATCCAAAGGAGATGCAAAATCAGTGTTCCCAGACCTCAGCACAATAGTGTGTGTACAGTTTTGAGTTCTAACTTACCGTACAACAATTTTTTTTTTTTATTATTTTTTTTTTTACCAAACAGGGTTTTCAGTCAACCAAAAAAAGCATTACAAATACATCACATGCCTTCTGTGGGATCTGTTGAAAAGCTGTCAGAAACATGTCTCTCCTCTCCGGCGTGAGGTCCTTGTACATGGTGCCAAATGTAAACACAACAACACCATCATCTCCTGAGCTCTGCACAAATTCCTCGAAGTCCTGAAAAAAGCCGAACCCATCCACAATCAAATCCCACAACATCAAATTCAGCTGATATATTTTTTTAAAAGCCAGAACTGACAGATGAAACGTTCCAAAATGAGTTCAGTTGCTTAGAGTACACCTAGTCCTCTCACGCGAAGGGAGAGGGGGAGGGGAAGGGGGGGAACTAGCAGTGAAGATATCTATGTGCCGCAGTCGAAGTACTCAGAATGTGTTACTACGCCTTTCATTACAGTGCCATTTCTTTATCTAGATAGGAAATTGCCACGTTTCATTTTGCACAACTACTTTTGGATCGGTAAACCAGTCATGCAAGGCTGTTTAACTAAAGAACAATTTGGTCACTTCTAACTTAAGGCACCCAATGCTCCCCAAGGCAAAGCTGAGCCAAGCTAATGCTAACGAGTTTGTATCGCGCACGTTGCTGACTGGGGCCAAGTCCGAAGTCCGGGGAAGGACGGGAGGAACTCATCTCAGGTAAGAGAAGAACACTCTTTGTTATTGAAACACGGAGGACTGCTCCTTTAAGATTAGGGTCTACTGTAGAGTTGATGTATTAAAGCGATTAAGGTTGTCTGTAAACTACTAACTGGAATTTCAGCAAACGCCAAAGATTTATGTTATGTCAGGGTGGACTGTTGAAGAAAAGGCCTCGTTAACATGTATTTTAATTTAATAATAATAATTTTTTAAAAACGCTTACCGCTGGCAGAGGTTTAGCAGGTTTGCAGTGATGGCCGCCAATGAAGATGAAATTTGGTGGGAAGGGTCTCGGGTAGTCCCACTCCCAGTTGGTGCGGAAAAGCCACAGGTCGGCCTTCCTGCCCAGCACTTCACACATGTCCGTAGGCTCCCCTATTTTGTTTTAGAGGTACAACAAAGAAATTAAATCGTCATGTATTTCCTTGCATGCGGCCCTCATGCATTTTAATCCTATTCAGTTTGCTGTTCACTTTTTTGGGTGCTTGCACATGATGTACAGTAGGTCTGTTGACCTTGTTTCCGGTATCCACTTGGCAGTTGTGGGTAAGCAGATAGGGCGTCAGACTTGACGTTCGACTCCCGACCCGTCACATTGGCATAGGGCAGTCATGGGTAAGCAGATAGGGCGTCAGACTTGTAGCTCAAAGGGTAAGTAGTTAGGGCGTCAGACTTGGAGCCCAAAGGGTAAGCAGTTAGGGCATCAGACTTGTAGCCCAAAGGTTGCCAGTTTGACTCCCGACCCGCCAGGTTGGTGGGGGGAGTAATTAACCAGTGCTCTCCCCCATCTTCCTCCATGACTGAGGTACCCTGAGCATGGTACCATCCCGCTGCAATGCTGCCTTTCAGGTGCCATTGGGGGCTGCCCCCTTGTACGGGTGAGGCATATATGCAATTTTGTTGTGCGCAGTGTCCACTTGTGTGCTGTGCAGTGCTGTCACAATGACAATAGGAGTTGGAGATTCCCAGTTGGGCGTTCACTTTCACTTGACTTCACTTGGCATATCCATGTCTGTGTGCTACTGTTAGAGCCACTGTTACAAGATTGTTGTTACCAAAAGGGTCAAAGTCTTAGTAACTTAACCCCTTTGTGCAGAGCCCCTTTATGTTATGACCTCACTGTTATCCCTTAACTTCAGTAGAGGTACATTCATATACTGCATAAAGAAAATTCAGATCAATAAATGAAAGCACTTGAGATGAAACACAGAGATGGAGGTGTGTCTTGTTTCAAAAAAAGTAATATTTAAATAAAATATTTAAGAAGGAGACTGTGCATTTACTGTATGCAAGTCTTACTTACACACATCATGACTTTGTTTTCTTTTATGCGATTTACATTTTCTAGATGGGCCCCACTGCCAAAAGTGGTGAAAACAAGGTCAACAAGGTGCAAACACTTCGTAAAGAAAAACAGATCTGCATGCATGGGTCCCATGCGACGGGCCACATGCAATGGCCATACCTTTAATTTCACTGTAGAGCTCGTTCATGTGCACGGACGTGAAGAAGTAGAAAATGGCAGTGTGACTGGCATAGGTGATGAAGTTGCCCAGCCTCTCTGAGAAGTCCATCTGATCCGTGGCTGTGATGGGGCTGCTGGGTACGTAGGAGGGAACCGTGGGCATCTGACCGCACATCCTCTCCAGTGTGAAGCCAAAGGTGTTCCTCATCACGATGATGTAAGGAACATCCAGCAAGTCGGCCAACAGGTCACCGCAGGGAGTGAAGATGTCATTGAGGACGACGTCATATTTATGTCGTTTCAGCTCTGCCACAAGGGTCTTGTTTCCCGTCAGTCCTTTACAAATTACAGTTAGGTAGTTAAAGAAGGACTTGAAAAAAACTTTTCCTGCAGAGTACGACTCCTGGGCTGTGCCAGTCCTCTGGATCCTCCAGTAATCCACAAATTCGTCCCAGAATTTGTTCATGTCTTCTTGTTGCATGGGGACGGCGAACTGACGGATCTGAAACTGTTCTTGGTGCGTGTGGTCGATCGTCGGAGATCCGATGTTGATTAAAACCGTGACGGTGTGGTTATGCGCCACCAGCGCGTCCACGATGACCCGCATGTTCTTCCAGTGGCTGAACTCGCCCGGGATGATCAGAACTCGCCCCCCGTGTGTCTGTGGAATTCCACCAACCAATAGGAGCAGCAGTAGCACGCAGAGGTCAGGGGTCATAATGGCCATCTCTATTGGGAGAAGAGAGCATCAAACTGTATGAACGTTTTAGTGGAGACCATTGTAAACCAAAGTTAAAGGGACACTGTGTGAGATTTTTAGTTGTTTATTTCCAGAATTCATGCTGCCCATTCACTAATGTTACCTTTTTCATGAATACTTACCACCATTGCACTTTTCATA
This sequence comes from Engraulis encrasicolus, assembly GCF_034702125.1. Taxonomy (NCBI): domain Eukaryota; kingdom Metazoa; phylum Chordata; class Actinopteri; order Clupeiformes; family Engraulidae; genus Engraulis; species Engraulis encrasicolus. The sequence goes on along the minus strand of NC_085880.1, from coordinate 37,228,550 downwards.
CATGAAAAGGGGGATCTTCTCCATGGTCCGCCATTTTGAATGTCAAAAAATAGCCATTTTTAGCTGCAAAAATGATTGTACTTGGACCATACTAGAAAATATTTGTTTAATACTTAGTAAACTTTCATGTAAAGATCAAATTTGGCAATAGGCAGCCCAATTTCAATAAGCAGCATAGTTTCAGTACCTTTTTTGACCATTTCCTGCACAGTGTCCCTTTAACTATTTTGTGTACAATGACAATATACTGCAACAAATATTTATGGTTTCTCTCATTCAACAGTAAAACTGATTAAACGAGTTTGTGGATGAGTAAAGTTTAGTTCATTGCTGAATACATGTTTACAATGCATTGTTTACAAAGCAACAGTACATAAACTACAGTTCATAATTCACAACTAACATTTCATTATTATTCATGAAGCATCTTTCAGACCAAACCGGCGCTTCTAAATCGTGTGCTTAAAACAGTGCATCAATACAACTACTATACAAGTTGTATACAATGGTGGTTTAGCTGACAAACCAGACAAATGTGTCTGAACTGAAACATAATAGGACAACTGAGCGCAAACTCTTCATTATAGGTATGCAATACTAGCATAGGGCAGCCGTGGCCTAGTGGTTAGAGAGTTTGTCTTTCAATCTAGAGGTTGCAGGTTCGTATCCCCCCTGACCTCTCTCTACATCTCCATGACTGAAGTGCCCTTGAGCATGGCACCTAACCCCACATTGCTCCAGGGACTGTAACCAATACCCTGACAAATAATAACTGTAAGTCGCTTTGAATAAAATGAAAGTGTCAGCTAAGTGAAGTGAAGTGTAGCTAGTAGTGGCTGGTAGCTAGTGTTTGTACAGACCTTTTCTGAATGGGAGCAGGCAGTAGAGGGTGGCGCTCCAGTCCTGTGCATGAGAATCAACACAAGGTTGTCTCTGTCCCTCTCCCTGTTAATCTCCTCCTTCTCTCTTTCTCTCTTGAAATGTTTCTCTCACACACTCATTCTTATCTCTCTCTCTCTCTCTCTCTCTCTCTCTCTCTCTCTCTCTCTCTCTCTCTCTCTGGTTTTGTGACCAGAGTAAAATCCAGAGATTGGCTCGCGAGTCACGTGAGTAGTAATGATTAACAAATGTCTGAGAAGACTTTTGAACTCCACTTGTAATCTGTCCGAACCGATTGCTCCACAGAATCCATGCCATTTAACCCCTTAGCGCAGCACTATGGCTCTCTGTAACATCATAGCAATGTTGTTATGATGTAGTTAAGCATTTTCAGCAAGTGAATAGCTGCAGTAAGAGTCTTGATGACATTTGTCTGTAGCTATCATCTTATTTGCATGTCAGGGGATACTCTGAGAGGCAGTTTTTATCTTCATGTACAAATGCACTGTAGTAGTTTTTTAGGGCCCGACCACCAAAGGTGTGTAGGACCCTATTGTTTTTCTAATGTTTATTATTATTATTAGGCCTCTTGTTATTATTATTATTATTATTATTATTATTATTATTAAGGCCCAAGCACCAAAGGGCAGTGGAAAAGGGCATTTAGAAAGCCACGTTTTATTTCAATCTGTGTAACAAGTCATTAGAGTGGGTTTAGCACAGTTACGGCATTAAGGCCCAGCCTATTATGTGCAGAAGCAGTTTGGTTCCACCAAAGAGGCGTCTGGCTTATCAGGCAGGGTGTGTGTACTGTCAACAAATATATTGTATGGTAGATGTTGTGTCGTATAACATGGAGGCCAACAGACCACTTTGTCACACTGGGTTTGTATATTTCTGAAATGCTTAGTGGACACTATGCCATTGACATCCTGTAGACAGGTATGTTCTTTTTAAATCTCTACATACGTACCCTGTCGTTTCTCAGAGCACTCCCCCCCCCCCCACTTTTCTGGCAACTGTTTTGAAGTAACGAGTGGACCAACATTGTCAAACGTCTCCTCCTCTCTAACTTGACGAGACATGTTTTTGCCCTGACTTGGTGGATTTAAAACTTCATTTTACACAACAGCAAGCCTGGACTCCCATCTGGTCCATGGATGCTCTCAGCATTTACCTGCAAGATTACATTTGCATATGTATGGTGGTAGTAAATATAGGCATTTCTGTACATCAAAAACCTTACAGCACTTGTGCAGCACTTTCTGTGCAGCACTTCCTACACAGTATATGATCAAAGCAATGTCATATGGGCACAGCAGAAACCTTTTCCATTGAAGGGCTGTATATTGCACAAATCGAGTATGTGTGTGTGTGTGTGTGTGTGTGTGTGTGTGTGTGTGTGTGTGTGTGTGTGTGTGTGTGTGTGTGTGTGTGTGTGTGTGTGTGAATATGTTTGTGTGTGTGTGTGTGTGTGTGTGTGTGTGTGTGTAACGGAGGCTAACTAGCACAGAGTTGGCGTGGAACGTTGGTAAACCTCCCTCACGATAGCCTCATACAGTCTCGTGCCGTTGGGCCGAGAGACTAGTCTCTTGGCCCAGCGGTATCGTACTGTGTCTTACTGTGTCTCCCATTGCCGGACCGTTGTAGTTGACGAGGTCGCACGTTCGATCCCCGAGGG
>NC_085880.1:37208490-37213490 GCF_034702125.1 Engraulis encrasicolus | reverse complement strand
GAAAATGTAAAAAAATATGAAAAATTGTGTGACAAAATCACGTCGTAGATATGGCAAAGCGGCTTCAGTTTCGTATAACATTGCCGCAAGCACTCAGCCCTCAACAACAGGATATATTATTACCAAATTTGCAGGCCATGATCTACATAAGACACACAAGTAATGAGAAATAAAAAGAAGAAATAAAATCGAGTTTAAAAAAAAAGGTAAAAGTAGGTATTTGATGATGTCATCAAATTAGCATAAATTAGCATAAATTAGCAACATTTTATAATAATTAATTTAGCAAATATTATATTTGGTAAAGTTATGCTAATGTAATGGAATAACTATACAATAAGTAGTATGCAATAAGGAGGGTACACTGATGAGACTCAGATCAGTGATTTTCTGTCAGACGTACCTGTCAGAAAACCGTTGCCATGGCAACAACAAAAATGATAAACCTAATCTTTTGGTATCACACTGAAGCCAACTTCATTTTAGGAAAAGTCACAAAGTTTCGTAGTCATAGCTTAAGTCATTCAGGAGTTATACGATGTCAAAGTTGGTGCGGGCACTTTTAGCCCCCCCCCGGTCTGGATAGGGTTAAAGGCACCGTAAACTCTTTTTTCCTGCTCAAAAAATGCGAGGTCAAGGAATTCTGCAAAGTCTGTCTTTTTTAAAAGACACATGGGATGGGGCACTCCAAAGTCAATGAGCACCAGTAGGCACTAATTACCATTCAGGCTGTTTTAAAATGGCCCCCTATTGGCTGATCTGGCAAGGAGTGCATGATCTCCCGACCCGCCAGGTTGGTGGGGGGAGTAATCAACCAGTGCTCTCCCCCATCCTCCTCCATGACTGAGGTACCCTGAGCATGGTACCGTCCCACCGCACTGCTCCCCATGGGGCGCCACTGAGGGCTGTCCCCTTGCACGGGTGAGGCATAAATGCAATTTCGTTGTGTGCAGTGTGCTCTCTTGTGTGCTGTGGAGTGCTGTGTCACAATGACAATGGGATTTGGAGTTTCCCAAATGGGCTTTCACTTTTCACTTTCACATCTCCACAGGGTTGCCAGATGAGAGGGATGATTGCCAGCCCCAAAACTGCATAAAACCCGTCTGGAAGCACTGAATCCCGCCCAACATGCACTAAAGCAGTGATTCCCAACCTATGGGCCAGGGCCCACTGGTGGGCCCTGAAGGTATTCCAAGTGGGCCTTGAAATAATTTTCCAAAAATAATAATCATATTTTGGTGTGTGTTGTTGTTGATTTATTTGAGTTTTATTCTTAATCGGGTCAGAGGTGGGCCCCGAACATTTTTGACAATTTCGAGAGGGCCCCAAGTTGGAAAAGGTTGGGAACCCCTGCACTAAAGTCTATTGATTTCTATGGCCATGAATTTGCAGGAAAAACCTGCCATTTTTACCTGCAGACGATCATCCTAAACAGCCCAATTGGGCGTGGAAACAGCCCACTCTGGCAACACTGGATCTCCTATAATCAGTATGGCATCCACGCAACTTTAGGGAGGAAGGGGAACGCACCAAACACATTACTCAGTGTGTTCATTGAACAGTTACAGAGTACGAGCAGTACAGTGAGTGTTACATTTCACTCCTAAAGTTGCACTGTGTAATATTTTTTTAATAATATTTTTTATTTCCAGAATTCATGCTGCCCATTCACAAATGTTAACACTGCTAAATCTAAAATCCGCCTTTAGTATTAAAATATAAAGATGCACAGGATCCAAGATCCTGTTTCCGGATCCGGCAGGATAATAGGGTTTTTCACAGGATCCGGATCCGGCAGGATCTTAAGCAGTGGATTCGGTATCCGGCAGTTACCTAAAAATCAGGATCTGGTGCATCTCTAGCCTAGGTTTTTCTGTCAGTCTTTCACAACCCAAATTGCTGCATGGAGTGAAAGAACTTTGGAAGCGGCCAGTGCAGGCAGTGTGGCAATAAGCCAACACTGTAAAACATTGCAGCCTCGTTTAGTTAAAACCACTTTCTAGGTCTCCTCAACACAATGAGCTCTGATAAGTCCCTGATCTTTAACTTTACAGAGGAAGTTTTTCCTCTCATACAACTTACTATTGTACTATTGTGTTGATTATTTGATAGTTATGGCAGATTTGAAGTGTTGAATGAACTTAGGTTGGCAAGTCAGCAGTTGAAAAAAAGAAAGGGGGGGGGGGGGAGGCGGGAATATTAAACTCTGAGAAATCCATTGAGTTGAACTGCCATAGTTTGATTGAACTTGGTTTAGAAAGTCATGGGTTTGAATGAAAATAACCGGGAAACTGTGGAGGTGGGGCTAAGCAACATCAACCGCATGAACGAAATTGGAACTTTTGTTTGCTGAGTCAAATGAGCCACCCCTGAAGAAATAATAGCTTAATAACGCAGAGAAACTCGATTCTCATGCAAAAATAAGGAATCACAGCTGCACTGAACCGCGGAAGAAGACTGTAGGCAATGGAATTACGAGTGAAGGACCTCAAAATCATCAACCGTCAAATGGATTTAGGAAACTCGTAGGCCTACTCTCGAGGAGGAAACTTCATGGCAATTGAGCCACAGCCGCAGGCAGTCTTTCGCCGGTAAGTTTAAGTAGTTTTAATCGTCAGAATCAGTGATAATGTAACATGTGCCTCTCGGTTGAACTGACAATCAAAAGGATAGACTTTTTAAAAAAAAAACTCTGATGTGGTGGGCTCACTGTAGCCTAAAACACTAGTCATGTTGCTTGCAAAATATTAAATGTTTATTGGTGTAATCTCGTGTCGTGAACGAAATGGTAATTGCTTATTGCAAATGGCAGGTTATCCACATTTCACGAGTTTGTCGTTCTAAATGGCCTTGGTTGTGTCCGAACACGGCTGCGTTGCGAAAGGGGACCCCTCCTTTTTTACGCACCATTTTTACGCAGCATTAGAACTACTATTTAGAAAGTCACCCTGTGGAATTTTGTTCAGACTACCCTAAAAGGACATATTGGTGTATAATCTTGGCTGTTTATTTACTTCATTTTAATCGAAGTCAAACTCATGTAGGCCTACTGCTGAAGGACATTGCTGGCTGTATTTCAAAGGTGCAGTTAGCCATTGCGGCAACATGCCTCTTGAAGCGATGTTTTCAGCGCGATGCTGCTGTATAACAATCGGTAGACGACATTAGTCAAGATGAAAATCATGTAAAAACGTAGTAATACAAGATAAATATTGTGTTTTAACTACAGGGTGCAAATGCATGCTTCTACCAACGGATGATGGGGTCTGACGATGGAGTTGACGGGAACATTCGCACAGAAGAGGAATTTGTGAGGATTCTGAACCACTCATTGAGGCCGTGGAGTGTGTTGTTTAATGAGCAATACAGGTAAATCTGTCTAATGACTATGACATGCAAATCATGGATTTTGTTAGGCCTACTTGAGCAATGTAATCCATACAGTTGTTTTTATGTCTCCATCTCATACATTATTCTTTTCTTTTCTGTTATTTATCTGCTTCAGCTAACTGCAGTGTTCCACAAGACTGTTACCAGACCTTCATGGGACCTTTCCGTTCTTTCTGGGTTGTCTTGAGGTTCTTCAGCGTTAGAGAGCAACTGAAAACAGGTTGGTAGCCTACTGTACTCTATAGACTGTATGGAATGTAATATGTATACAATATGTTCTATGCTAGTGTTTTCCATCACTATGTACAGATATTGTGATTCAAGGTAATACATACAATTCATTTACATTCACCTGTCTTTGCAGGACACAGACCCAAACCAGAGGACAACAACTCTACATTGACTCAGAGGAATCCTCCAGGACGACGTAAGACTTAATATTTACAAATACTGTCCTATACCCTTATGGATGTAACTGATGCACAGGCAACTGTGGTAGGGTATTTACCTATGCCAGGATTGACACCTCTGGTGAACATTCATGCTGTTATACTATTGACTAATAACACAGTTAATTGCACATTTTCTCTGTGTGTGTGTGTGTGTGTGTGTGTGTGTGTGTGTGTGTGTGTGTGTGTGTGTATGTGTGTGTGTGTGTGTGTGTGTGTGTGTGTGTGTGTGTGTGTGTGTGTGTGTGTGTGTGTGTGTGTGTGTGTGTGTGTGTGAGAGAGAGAGAGAGAGAGCTAGAGAGAGAGAGTGTGTGTGTGAGAGAGAGAGCGTAATGGCAGTTTTACTCTTGTTTTACTCTAGTGCCTAGGTTTGGATTCAAGGTAATCATAATCTCTTCCAACTACACTCATCTGTTTTTGCAGGACACAAACCAAAACCACTGCACAACTCTACATCAACTCCCACACTTTCCAGAGGATTCCTCCTGTATGCTGTAAGTCTTCATATTTACAAATGCTTTCCTATTTTTTTCATACATAGATAAAACTCCTGGATAAGCAAATTCAGTAGGTGAGGTAATCTGTGTTGCCAGAATTGACACCTCTGCTCTTTCAGGCCATTCTCTTCTCTAACAACAATTATAGTCCACCCATATACTGTGTGTGTGTGTGTGTGTGTGTGTGTGTGTGTGTGTGTGTGTGTGTGTGTGTGTGTGTGTGTGTGTGTGTGTGTGTGTGTGTGTGTGTGTGTGTGTGTGTGTGTGTGTGTGTGTTTGGGGGGGTGTAATGCATACACACTTTACATCGTTAAGTAGGTGTTTATTAAATATCATGTGACTGTTTAGTCACCATCTATTTTCAAACTGACATCCACTCTTATCCTGGCACTAATGGCAACGCACTATACCACATACATACCACATTTGTAATATTATTCATTCATTTGCAATGGTTGCATTCACATCCAAGGACTGTTGCCGGTCTCACAGTGTAAACCTTAGACATATTTTTGAGAATAGACAGAACTGTAAATTCATGTCTGTGCACATTTTCTTACACTTTGAAAAAAAGACAATGCAAACATACAGTACTTTGGTTTAAAGTGTTTCGGGATGTCCTGTTTATCTGTGCGTGTGTGTGTGTGTGTGTGTGAGAGAGAGA
>NC_085880.1:37183490-37195990 GCF_034702125.1 Engraulis encrasicolus | reverse complement strand
TTCGTGTGTGTGTGTGTGTGTGTGTGTGTGTGCTGTGTCTGCGTGTGTGTGTGTGTGTGTGTGTGTGTGTGTGTGTGTGTGTGTGTGTGTGTGTGTGTGTGTGTGTGTGTGTGTGTGTGTGTGTGTGTGTGTGTGTGTGTGTGTGTCTGTGTTTGCGTGTGTCTGTGCATGTGTGTGTGTGTGTGTGTCTGTGTGTGACTGTGTTTGCGTACGTGTGTGTGTGCGCGTGTGCATTCGCGCGTGTGTGTGTGTGTGTCTGTGTGTGCTGTGTCTGTGCGTGTGTGTGTGTTTGTGTGTCTGTGCGTGTGTGTGCCTGTGTGTGTGTGTATGTGTCTGTGTTTGCATGTGTCTGTGTGTGTGTGTGTGCGTGTGCAAGCAAGCAGATCATGTTTGATAATGATCCCTGCTGGGTCTAAATTGCCATGACACAGGATATCCATGTTGCTCTTTGATCACAAACGTTCTGAGGATACATACGCATTTCTGTTTTTGCATCCACTGATAACGATGTCTGTGTGCATCTGCCTTTTGATTGTGTGTATTTGTTTGGTCATACATTTTTTATGGCGGGGGTTGCATGCACAAATGTGTTTTGAGACAGGTGTGTGTGTGTGTGTGTGTGTGTGTGTGTGTGTGTGTGTGTGTGTGTGTGTGTGTGTGTGTGTGTGTGTGTGTGTGTGTGTGTGTGTGTGTGTGTGTGTGTGTGCGTGTGCGTGCGTGCGTGTGTGTATGTGCACGTGTTTGCACACATATACGGTATACAGGTATGTCATTTCCTGTGAATGAGTGTGTATGAAGGAGTGTGTCTGTGAATGAGTGTGTGCGTGTGACTGATATTGCAGCTTGTGCACCTGTCTGACTGTAATGAAATGATAAGTGCTTTGGTAAACAAGCTCTGACCTCCAACATGGGCTGACTGTCAATACTGTTTGAACTTAAGCACAGACACGCTGTCCCTGAGACCACACATGGATAGATAGATAGATAGATAGATAGATAGATAGATAGATAGATAGATAGATAGATAGATAGATAGATAGATAGATAGATAGATAGATAGATAGATAGATAGATAGATAGATAGATAGATAGATGGATGGATGGATGGATGGATGGATGGATGGATGGATGGATGGATGGATGGATGGATGGATGGATGGATGGATGGATGGATAGATAGATAGATAGATAGATAGATAGATAGATAGATAGATAGATAGATAGATAGATAGATAGATAGATAGATAGATAGATAGATAGATAGGAGACTTACCAGATATACACATACAGAAAAAACACACAAACACACAGGCACGCCCACACACACACTGTTTCTTACTTAACCTTTACTTTTTCCTTTTTTAGAGGCACATAGCAGATAAATCATAGCCTGATTATCATCGACTTTCAAATCTCTTCGAGACTTGGTCTGACCAAGAGCATAACAATGAACATTTCCCAAACGTCATTTCTGGGTAGGACTGGTAGGAACGCTGAAGGTGTTGCGTCACTAGGAGGGCACGGCCTGGCTAGATTAATCACGCCCTGAAGAGTGAATATAAAACAAGATGTCATCCATGTATTGTTCACAGTCCGGTTGACTTTCCATTTTCCATTTTTAATTGCACTTGGAGCCTAATAAATTGACACTGAACTGAATGTACTTACACATTTGAAAATGTCTGTATGGAAACGTCTGTGTGTATACCAACGCACACCAAGGAGTCTCTCTGGGTTACTGAATCCTTTCTTGCTGAAAATAAAATGAAACTTATCACACCCAAACTGACAAGCACATAGCCTATATGTACCCCCCAACCCTGTTGGCGAAAATGTGGGGAGACGAATGTGAATCATACACATGTTTTTTGGCTTTGACCTAGTTTGGTTAAATGTTGGGATGATGTGCATTGTACAATTGTTGCAACACTTGACTACCAGATACCAAAACATTCACAGTGTTGTATCTTGGAAATGCCGCAGGAAATATTTTGTGTACAAAGCGGATTCCAAAAAAGTTGGGACACTTGGTATTTTGTGAATAAAATAAAAATGCTGGCATTTTCAAAACATTCAATATGTTAATAAGGTAGAGCATTGCGTACATACAACATATCAGTTGTTAAAGTCAGCAGAATTGTTGTTTTGAGGTAATTATATGATCATTTGAAATTTCACCCTTGCAACAAATCCCAAAAAAGTTGGGATGGGGCCAATAAAATGCTTTTTATGTTTGATAAGACTACAAATAACACAAGGGAAGATACTTAACAGTTAGATACTTTAACTGATGCCATGATTTTATTCAAAAAATAGATATTTGGATGTGCGAGACTCGATTTCAACAGCTCAACTGATAGGTGTGTTCTTCAACTTGTTCCCCTTATTGTTATGCTTAATATGTGGCATATCCTGACTGCAAGAGAACAATTTTGTCACCTGTTTACTCTTATGATGGAAACACATCATTGGAACATAGTAGAGATTGAAATCTGCCACCATTATGGGGCAATAGCTAAAGGCGGTACTCCAAAATATAATGCCTTGGTAGCTATGTATGCTGTTTAAAGTCTGTATATATCATTAAACATTCATTTTAATGCTCTACATGAGTAAGAAGACCATAACCAAGGCACCTCTGCGCCCCTTTACCGCCATATATGCCGTCTTTCAGACTGACAATTAAAACAAGCTGAAGTATTCATTTTCTTCATAACCTGGAGGGTGCATGACTCCATGATTTAAAAAAAAGGATGAAATATTTTCCATTCTGTAATCAGAGGACAGTTTCACATGTCTCCTAGGTCCATCTAGAATGAACTTTGCCACTTGCAACTCTGTTTAATGTCTGCATCATGTGTTTTAATCAAGTGTTGTGTTTATGGTCATTTTTTCAACAGCTGTCATTGTTGGAGTGTCAGAGTTTGCTTATTGACGATGAGTATGTCATGATATCATAACCTATGCAATGATTTCACAGAACTCCATATTACGGAAATAGGCCTTATATGCCTGCAATTTTGAAAATTCAATCTTTCTGTGTAATAGATCAGTAATTAGTGCCTCAAAATCTTCGCTACTGAGTGCCACAGCCTTTCTGTGATGGTATTTTATTTGTGCATTCATGTTGGCAGTCAATATAGTTCCTTTTAAAATATTCTTCCTTGTGTTATTTTTAGAATTATCTAACTATACCAACATGTTTTGGCCACGTCCCAACTTTTTTGAGATTTGTTGCATGGGTCGAATTTAAAATGAACACATATTTCCCCCAAAACAGTACTATTACCTCCATTTAACAGTTGCTATGCCGACCTTGTGACATTGTGCATCTTACACATGGAATGAATGTTTTGAAAATGGCAGCATTTTGCTTTTATTCACAAAATACCAAGTGTCCCAACTTTTTTGGAATCCGCTTTGTAAATCTGACAGGTACTTTTTAAAAATCCTGATCGCTGCCAGTTAAAAAAAAAAAACAATTACCAAACAATGGTACAAACAAGACCCCCCCTGACAAAAAGGGCTGGCTGAAAATGGTTAAAGACATATACTGTATGTCATGGAGGACCTGACCCACAGAATAAGACTAAAGATGGACTCCTGTGTGGAAAAATGTACAAAGTGGATCATTTACATAGCAGTGACTAATTGAACATAGGGGACATTGTTTACCAGCTTGAGTCATAGCCCAATCCGGACAGTTTATAGGTCTGTATATGTATGTGTGTGTGTTTGTTTTTTTTCCTCTCCTTTTTTCTTTTGCACACCTTTTAATTGTTAAGAAAGAAAAATAAAGTTTTTAAAAAAGAAACAAACTGCCCACTCTTGCCAATTCCAGATTTATTGAAACCAACAATGTCTCAGTTCGACCTTCAAGTGAACTTTCATTAGACTGTGAACTTTGCACTGCGAATTATTGCTCTCTACGTATGGTTTCTGTAAGACTTTTCAGTCCTGTCAAAATGAAGACTCTCTTGTTCCAATAACTGGGACATTATTGCTGACATCATGCCACTTAGGTGGAAATGAGCCATGCTGTGTACAGTAAGACTACTCAGACAACACCCAATCCTTACAAATCGGCAAAAGTAAATTCTACATGTTATAAAGTCTACGAAGTTGACAGGTTCCAAAGAAAATTGCACGTTACTTAATGTATATATAGTATATAGGAACCAAATTTTCTCTCCTACACAAACTGTACTAACTCTGTGCTGAGAGAGGGAGCCAAACTTGATGACGGCACCTCCCTGTCAACCGATTTTGAATTTGCTTTTTTTGCACGAGATGAAATTTGAATGTCTGATTAAGCATGTTAGCGCAGGATGTTGGTAAATCTCTACATCACCCTGTGTATAACTAACCAAACAGAGTAGGTATTGTGGTCGCTATTTTAGTTACATATTTGGTGGCTAAATTGTGGGCCCTGACGTGACTGCGAGCAGAGACTGCACATTGACCATGCATGTGTAAAACTAGCCGAGCAGGCTTTTGGCATCGGGTTCATGGGTTCAGATTGTCTTCATTCACTTGTAAATAACATCAGAAAAAAAAACATTGTGTATATTTTGGAGGCACTTGCACATATTTATATTATGTCCACATTCTGCATAAAACCATGCCCACAGTACTCTTCCAGTGAAATTAAATGTAAAATAAAATAGGGCGCACTCAACAAAACCTTTCTGGTTGGTTTATGCATATAAATGCGATCCATTGTAAAGCTGCTGTATTGTTGTTGCAATGGAATTTGCTAATGCAATAAGCTCAAAAGTTTTTAGTCATCAAAAGTGTTCTTTCTGCTCTAATAAAAGCACAGAACCGCCTGAAAACCGACTGAAAAACTGTGACTGACCTCGGCACCCCAGAGGTCACATATCCTTAATCTTAATTTTTCCCTGACGCAGGAACACAAAGCTCAGCAAAACCACACCTTGAAGCAGGGCTGGATTGGCCATCTGGCATACCGGGCATTTCCCGGTGGGCCCTACAACCTTGTGGGCCCCTATTATCAGAAATGTAAAAAACAAAAACAGGTTGTTTTATTTACATTTCCGAAAATAGGGGCCCACGAGGGTGCGGGGCCCACCAGTGAGTCAGTTCTGCACCACTAATTATGAGGGGCCCCTTTAAGCCAAAAGTGCCCGGTCCCCGTTTCTCTCTCAGTTCAGCCCTGCCTTGAAGACTTCAATTAAAGAGCCAATTAATGATTGGACAGATAATATTCTAACTCTGAGGGAGAGACAACGTGTTCCCCATTATCCAAGCTTGACATTTATTTGTAGACCTATTGGCATTTTCCTCGTCCTCTTCAAGATACCTGGAAAAATTGAAGCACAGACAAATCAGTTTAATGCATCAACACTGTTATGCCAAGCCCATTATTTTACAAAAAGACTGCAAATTGTCACAAACTCTATGCCTTAAAGGTGCGTGAGGTAAAGGTCATTTTGTGGGAGCAACTTTCACAGGCTTTAAAAGACCACAAAACTTTCCTAACTCCAAATTTAAGCTCCAAGCTCCCGAGACAGCTTCAGTAGAACAGGGATACTACTGTACATTATAGTAAAAGTTGACATTTTAGTTTTTGGTAAAAGCTAAAAATTAATTTACCATGAAGCAAACAAATACAATTGCCAGTGTGTAAAATGCTTCGCACAAAGTGATACAGAGCTACACCAAAGTGGCAGATCCAGTGTGTGATAGGTAATAATGAAAGGGTTCATCCTTAACCCCTTAGCGCAGTGCTGTGGCTCTCTGTAACATCATAGCAATGTGTTATGATCTAGTTAACCATTTTCAGCAAGTGAATAGGGTCACCGGCGACCCCTGCTGCAGTAAGAGGCTACACCAGTTTAGCTGGAACAGACTTTCAAATTAGGGGACGTAAGATATACATTTTTTCATAACACATGGGCCCAAGGTGAATCCGGCACCTCAAAACAGATGAGCAGTGCTTTTTTTCATAACCTTTTTTAAATACTAGATTGGCATTTCCCAAAATGTATACCCATGAATACATATATTACCACAATGCATATCTTAACAAAAATAGACTTTGCATCAGACATACAAACTGCACCCGCATTTGGCATTTTTCTCTCCAGGGGCGCATTCAGGCCGACTGAGAACCGTGCCCGTACCTGTTCCCGCACCTAATTGTGAACCGAATGTCGTGTTCACGTCACAGATCTTAGCGTTAATGCGAGCTGCAAAAAATATTCGTTTTTTCTCCGCAAACTGCGACGATAACGTGGCTGTCAGTCAGTTCATCTGGGTAACGCAGTCACGTGCGGAAAAAGTTCAGAGCCTATATGAACGGGCGTTTCGCCGATAAGCACAGTGCCGAATGTAACTGGTGCAGGCACCAGCACCGGCTCCGTTCTGGTCGGCCTGAAAGCAATAGCAGAGTGCCTCCAAACATGACCTGGTACATACTGTATGTGGGTGATTCGACGTTTCCAGTGCGCTTTTGGCAAACGCAAAATCTCAATTATCAGTATTTTTTTTTTCAAATAAATGACCTAGATGTTTACAAAGTGTATATATTTAAGTTTACAAACAAACAAATTGCCAAGCTTAATCTTAAATCATTTGATAAATACTCTAATGAAAGCGAACATTTGCTTGATTATTTTGTCAACAGTGTTATGGACAAATACTATGTCATTTCAAACATATATAAAAATACTACAGAGTTGAAACAACATACGTTTGAAAGTGCGTATGTCCCTTAACAATAATGTTGTCATTAATCTGTGCAACTGATATAGAAAATGTGATTGTTGAGCTTCACAAGTAGGATTTTATGATTCACTGTGATACAGACTGACATATGTTTCATTATAAATCCCTGTAACGTCTGATTTTTATTTAGTCACCCTCCTTACACAAGACTTCCCTCTCCAGAGATAATCCTCAGTGTCTGTTCACAGGATTTTTCCAACACATAAGGGATCAATAGCACAAAAACACTTTCAAAACAGTCAACCGTGTTACTCAACTGTGATACGGTCAACAGTGCAGAGGAACAAGTCGGCACTTTTTTAGGAGAAAAAACAGAGCAGACAAACCCATCTCCCTAGAACACAAATGATTTTGTTTGTTTGTCTGTCAATATGGAGATAAATTGGCAAAAACATACTCCTCCTCAACTGTCATAGCTGATGCGTAACACCATTGAAGGTAACACGGCTTGACATTTCAGCCATTTTTATGGTGTTGTGCTAACTGAGGACCTCAGAAGTTCCACCACAACACCTCAATCAATTTATGTATTTGTATGCTTTATCTGTGTTTTTATGTGCACAGTGGTCTTTCTGACAGTTTTGTCATATTGTGATGATTATTGTGAATCGACATTTGCAATCGTCTTGGGCAAAACAAGTTTCTTTACATGCTAATATGAAGACTGAATCTGACATTTGGAAAACAGGAAGGCATGAAAACGCCCAAAACCAGTATTAAATATTCATTCCTGCTGAGGGAAATAATGCCATGTCTACACTTTCTGTTGTAGTTCCACCACAACACCTCAATCAATTTATGTATTTGTATGCTTTATCTGTGTTTTTATGTGCACAGTGGTCTTTCTGACAGTTTTGTCATATTGTGATGATTATTGTGAATCGACATTTGCAATCGTCTTGGGCAAAACAAGTTTCTTTACATGCTAATATGAAGACTGAATCTGACATTTGGAAAACAGGAAGGCATGAAAACGCCCAAAACCAGTATTAAATATTCATTCCTGCTGAGGGAAATAATGCCATGTCTACACTTTCTGTATTATATGAAAGAGGAATGTGTGCTAATGTCCAAAACATCATTGGATGCAGTTAATAGTTAGTGGAATTGGCAAATAAAATCCATGGACTTAAAAGCGCAGGCGAATCGTGGAATGACCCATGTGAGAGAGTGGAGGGTACTGTTGCTCCTTGATCACCGGCCAAATCCTGCCGCTCAACATCGCTTCACAGAAAACAGGTACTAGACGTAGTGCGGAGCCGAGTCTCTTAGCGGAAGTATGTAGGATGGTGCACGAGGCTAGGGGATACCCCCCCGCCTGTGACACATAGGGCACAGACAGACAGACAGACAGACAGGGCACACTTTGTTAAAGCTCCAAATACTCTGTGTTAACAAAATAAGCAATAACGAAATTTCACTGATGGAGGAACAAAGACCAGACAAGCACATTGTATGCACGCTGCTGCAGTCCCATTTTACTCTCTGTATGACTCAATCTATTTGACATCTTGAAAAATGCCATCTTCCCATAAACGTCAGAACTTCCAGCATATAATGTAATAATTATTAACCCTTTAACGCATAACATGGGTCTAAATAGACCCGGCTGAGTTTAAAATTTCTATATCTTTGTAAGGATACAATTTTCTTACTCAGCACTCCATGAATTCCTCAATTGACTTGTTTTTGTCCCTTAGATGACTTAATTTATTTTTATGCATCATAACTTTTTGCGTGAAAACACTTTTTTGGTTACTACCCCTTTAACGCATAACATGGGTCTAAATAGACCCGCATTCATTTCCTATGTAATTTCATCACAAGCTTAATGTCTCTTAGCCATATTGAAAAAGGATTTTGATTCTTTTACTAAAAGTCCAACTTTTTATCATTTATGGAGTATAAACTCCCAACATCAATACTTATTTTAAATACTTGATGGTTATTATTTGATATAGAAGTCATTTTATATAACTATATGATATTTAGACACATGGGTCTAAATAGACCCGCATTCATTTCCTATGTAATTTCATCACAAGCTTAATGTCTCTTAGCCATATTGAAAAAGGATTTTGATTCTTTTACTAAAAGTCCAACTTTTTATCATTTATGGAGTATTAACTTCCAACATCAATACTTATTTTAAATTCTGGATGGTTATTATTTGATATAGAAGTCATTTTATATGACTATATGATATTTAGACACATGGGTCTAAATAGACCCGCATTCATTTCCTATGTAATTTCATCACAAGCTTAATGTCTCTTAGCCATATTGAGAAAGGATTTTGATTCTTTTACTAAAAATTCAACTTTTTGTCATTTATGGAGTATTAACTCCCAACATTAATACTTAATTCAAATACTTTATGGTTATTCTTTGAAATAGACATCTTTTTATACAATTATATGATATTTACACACATGGGTCATTTTTTATATACAGAATTATTAGGCAAACATGTTTTTTTGACCATATTGTCTTTTTTATGCTTATTTTCCAACAGGAATCTATATGAACTTGAAAACCTATCGGATTTAAGCATTCCAGGCCATGCATATTTGTATAAAAATATGGGGCTGTGGTCGAAGGTGCCCAACACCTTATATCAGGTGTGCATAATTATTAGGCAACTTTGTTGTCTTCTTGGAAAATGGGCCACAAAATAGATCTAACAAACTCTGAAAAGTCTTCTAGAGGGATGTGGCTGTCGTGAAATTGGCAAGACGTTGGTCACTTTACCACAGAATTATGAAATGCATCATTACAAAGTCATCAGTCTCGTAAGAAATGTCACTGCCAAAAATTGAGAAGAATTTAAGGTGGAGCTACAAAAAAGTATTACCCTGCAGTCCTATAATATTACACAACAGAAACCTACACCAAGTGTCCAGAAGAACAGGGCATTGAGCACTCAGAGATATGGCCAAGGTAAGAAGGGATGACACTAGACAAGTTAATTAAGTCAAGACTGGGTCAAAAATACCTGGGGACAGAGTTTGCAAAGTTAGGCCTATATGGACTTGGGAAAGTGACTCTTGACAGACAGGGTGGATGAGCCCATGGCTGGATCATTGAGAGGAAGCCATTTGCATCTTTTGAAGACAATGATATGTATGCTGTTCTTTGCTGGCATTTGAGTGGAACTCAGGAACTCATGTAAGTGTGCACATTGCTGATCTAGCCATAGACTCATCTACCTGGTCCATTAACAGTCACCTTCACTAGTTCATAAAACCATTGAAAAAAACTGTCTAAAGACATTTCTTGACCCAGTCTTGACTTAAGTTTCTTATTGAGTGGTCTTCAGGTTTCAGCCTGTTTTACCTTGGCCATGTCTCTGAGTGCTGAATACAATGTTCTTGTGGACACTCAATGTAGGTTTCAGTTCTGGAATATAACAGCACTGCAGCTAATAGTTTTGTTGTAGTTTCATCTTCAATTATTCTAAATCTGGCAGTGACTTTGTGAGCTCATGTCATGTGACACTGATGGCTTTGTAACAGTGCTTTAGACGGATGTGACCAATATTTCAAGACAGCCACACCCCTCTGGAAGACATCAAAATTGTTTATAGTATTTTTGGAGTTTGTTAGATGTCTTTTGTGGCATATTTTCCCATAGGAAAGCAAGGTTGCCTAATAATTATGCACATAAATTATGCCCTGATATAGGCCTAGGCTATTGAGCCTCCGATCACACCGTCTCTTATTACACAAATATGCATGACCTGGAATGCTTAAATCCAATAGGTCAGCAGTGGTCAAAAACTGTCTGCAGTTTATTTGTTCCTGACTGGAATCCTTCTAAATATATTTTAGTTACTAACATGAAACACTTCAGACTTAGGCTGAGGCTATGTCTGCAATAATGGGGGAAATTATTTGTGTGTTTATTTATATAAGATACAAAAAATAACACCCATTTTGTGCATTAAAAACAGCTGAAATCACAACTTTTAATCCAATAGCTATTAAAATACATTAATTGTGGAAGTTATTATAGTGAAAGATTTAGACTTCCATTAGAAATGAATGCGGGCCATTTTCGGTCCACGTCTAGAAATTAGTGATTTAATTCCAAATTCATGTTTATTTGTAAAATAAAAATATAAGAACATTTTTAAAAATACTTTTTTGAGTTAAGGACTACCTGTGTAATTACTTTAAGAATAATTATGGGATAAAATGTATTGGTTTTAGAAGTTGTGTGGGAGAATACATGATTAATGTTCAGAAATACATTGGAAATGAATGTGGGTCTATTTAGACCCATGTTATGCGTTACTGTGAGTCCAATGGCTTATGCATTAAAGGGTTAATGTCATGTTTTGGCGTAGACAAGAGTTATTATGTTTGTTGAAAGTTATTGCATTTGTTGCGTTATTGTATTAAAGGAGAGTACTGTATTATAGCTTATTGCATTTGAGGGATGTTATGACCCATGTGGGTGTACTTTGTGACATGCAGTACATTACAAAGCAGAGGCCCAGAAATAGCGTATAGTCTGCGCAAACAACAGGTTTGGTCTTCATGATCAGGGACGACATGACAGCATGCGTAAATAGAACACCTACTTACAGTAACTGTTCTTTCACAGACTGGGATGCAGAGGAAAGTCACATTTCGCCCTTCCCTTCTGTGTGTGTGGTTGAGAGAGAGAGAGAGAGAGAGAGAGAGAGAGAGAGAGAGAGAGAGAGAGAGAGAGAGAGAGAGAGAGAGAGAGAGAGAGAGAGAGAGAGAGAGAGAGAGAGAGTGTGTGTTAATGCATGACTTTATTTCCTTGTGTTCTCAAACAGTTTATAGGTTATTGAATGGCTTAATTAAATAAAGATCGTTTTCATATGGCAGAGAATTGATAATGGTTTGACTCCAATGCTGTATCTATGGCCAGCTGGGACCAATAGGATGGGCTGACCAAAATAGCGGGATAAAAACTGAACGTTGAGTAACCTCAAATGTGAGTCAAAACTTTGAGCCGTCTATGTGTGTGTGTGTGTGTGTGTGTGTGTGTGTGTGTGTGTGTGTGTGTGTGTGTGTGTGTGTGTGTGTGTGTGTGTGTGTGTGTGTGTGTGTGTGTGTGTGTGTGTGACTAATTTAACTGGAGTAAAGGCTGCAACTCTGCACACTGCTCATCTCTCTCACATCCAGTAGCAGCAGCAACAGCGCCAGATTCACCCACCATCTGCCCATATACTCTCTCTCTCTCTCTCTCTCTCTCTCTCTCTCTCTCTCTCTCTCTCTCTCTCTCTCTCTCTCTCTCTCTCTCTCTCTCTCTTTCTCTTTCTCTCTCTCTATCTTTCTCTCGCGCACGCTCATTCTCTCTCTCTCTCTCTCTCTCACACGCTCTCTCTTTCTCTTTCTCTCTCTCTCTCTCTCTATCTTTCTCTCGCGCACGCTCATTCTCTCTCTCTCGCACGCTCTCTCTCTCTCTCTCTCTCTCTCTCTCTCTCTCTCTCTCTCTCTCTCTCTCTCTCTCTCTCCATTCACTATTATTCCATTATTATTCCCACCTTTTCAGTCTCATCCAATTCGGCCTGTTGAGAACTTTATCTCTGCCTTTTCCTCATCCGTCCTCCTTCCCTATTCATTTCATTTATTCCTCTCTTCTCCTCTGGCATATTCCACCTGATGTAATCCCTCGTTCTATTTCACCCCGCTCCCTTTTTCTCCTCCATCTTACACTTTTTTCCCTCTTTATATTCAGGCTTTAGCCGGCGTCTTTCTTCCCAGCAGCACACT
>NC_085880.1:37168490-37178490 GCF_034702125.1 Engraulis encrasicolus | reverse complement strand
TATACATATACGCCCATGCCTCTCCTGCAGACTTTCACAGGAGAAGTCAGTGCCGGATTAATGCACAAGCTAGATATGGCTGCAGCCTATAGGGGCCCCAACCTGCCAGGGGGCCCCCAAAGGCTATAATGTCTGCAGCCTAGGGGCCACAACCTGCCATGGGGCCCCTACAGGCTAGATATGGCTGCACATATGGCTCCAATTGGTCAAAAGTTTAAAAAAAAGTGTAAAAGTGTAAAAAAAAAAAAAAAAAGTGTAATTGTGACAGGATGCAATATTGAGAAATTCAGCTGTCATATCGAGTATAGTTTTAAACATTGTTAACACTCCTCTCCACTGTTTGTAAACGTGTTCCTAGCTTGTAATTATGACACTACAGTATGTAATTTTGTTGTGGAATTTGCCTTCCAGGAGGGTCCTACAGCAACCTGTAGTCTAGGGGCCCCAGGCCATCTTAATCCGGCCCTGCATATACACTCACACCTCCTCCAGAGAGAGTAGAGAGAGAGAGGTTCCATTGGCCCATTGTTTCCGGGTTCTATTATTGGGGGGGAAATCCCCCTTTAGGCAGACCTAGGCAGACCTAAGGACTGTTCTATTCAATGCTAGGAGCATTATGACACGCCCCTTTAGGCAGACCGGAACCTGGTCACGTTAGGTGCCCATAGAAACCTATTATGTTGGCATATACTTACAGAATCTCTGCCTCCTCCCTCTCTGCATCCTTTCACAGGAGCTGTAAATAATTACCGTAAAAATGGTGAATAGATTGCACTCGAAAAACAGCTCATCTATCTTGCTTTGTCAGACAGTCGTAGAACAGATATTTAAATATGTGCAAAGACAAAGAGGTTTTTTTATGGAATTCCCAAAACCCAACCCAAACCCCCACCCCTTTTTTATTGGCTCTGTCATATCGGAGGCAATATTGTGCTGATAAAAAGCGTATCCCCTGAAACTGCTGGAAACAGACCTCCTGGTCTTCTCATAACTGTAAGACAACCAGGGGCGCTGCCAGAAATGTTGGGCCCCATGAAAGATTCGAATTTTGGGCCCCCTTAAGGGCCCCTCTCAGTGCTTGGGCCCCCTTAAGGGCCCCTATCAGTTCTTGGGCCCTTAGAATCTGTACCACTTTTCCTCCCCTAGCGGACCCATGAAGACAACTGTGCACACCTTGCCTGGCCCGAGGCATCTATAAGCTTCTGTACAATTACCATAATGACCACAGGTCACATCAGGGTCTGTTTTTTTTTTCTTAATATTTTATTTTAGGGCTTTTTTGCCTTTATTTTTGACAGGACAGTGAAGGAGAGACAGGAGATGAGTGGGGAGAGAAAGAGATGGGGAAGGATCAGCAAATGACCCGAGCCGGAATTGAACCCGGGTTGCCGACGCCGTAACCCAGTGCCCTACCTTTTGGCCACGGACAGGCCCTGGGTCTCTTTTTCTTGTGTGAGGCTTTGTCAGTTCCCAGCCAACCAAGCCACTCAGCAAATGGGGACGGGACTAGACCAGTCTTTCTCAAACTTTTTCAGACCAAGGACCACTTTGCTCCCCCACAAAATGTTCAGGGACCACCTGACAGTTCTTAGGTGTTAATTTGACAATGCTAATTTCCATGCAGATAATTAGCTTTTTCTTCACATTACAAGCTTTGTGGTGAAAATATGACTTCAGCTATGTTTAGCTTTGTAATTATGTTACTACTGCTAGTTTGCCTTGGAAAAGTAGAAATCACCTCGCGGACCACTTGAGCTTTGTGGTTCCCGGACCACACTTTGAGAATCACTGGACTAGACTAGTGTTAGGTCAACGGGGACTCTACGGCTTTAGGCAGCCTTTGGTGGGGGGGGGTTGCAAATGTTTTTTTTGATAATAAGGAGGGTAGGTAGGCTCATGATGAAGTCAAGGGGGTGTTTGTTCAAAGCACTTTGAGAACTAATGAACTAGAGACCAGTTTGATCGATGATGTTTTTCATACGTACGTGCAGATAAATGTGCAAACATCACAGCCAAACTTTAACAATTGCCTCTGAATTGGAAATCAGAGCCAGAGATCTTCAACAGTTGAAAGTGGTGCTCAATTACATAGATTCAGACCCTCTGTGAGAAATTACTATGAGACTACTAGACTATGGTAAAACCAAGCTAAGGCACACAAGACCTGACAGAATCAATTTTGAGTGGATAAAACTACAAAAACTATGTGTCTATGATGGTAACAAAGAACACACTAATATCGATCCAATCAGACTTGGACCTGGTTGTTTTAGACTGAATGGCATCAAGAATTGAAGCAATTACTATAGTATAGAGAAAGATGCACTTGAACTCATTCTATGATTTTGAATGTCTGAAAAATTATCTGCAAATATTTTTTGAAAGAAGCTTGCCTGATTTGTGAGCGATGTAAAAAGGCAAAGACTGCACAAAGAGATCAATGCTGGCAATCTGAAGCACAGGTTGTATATCGACAAGTCCCATAATGTGCTCTGTCTCTCTCTCTCTCTCTTTCACAAACACACACACACTCTCTCTCTCTCCCCCTCTCTCTCTCTCTCTCTCTCTCTCTCTCTCTCTCTCTCTTTCACAAACACACACACAGTCTCTCTCCCTCTCTCTCTCACACACACACTCTCTCTCCCTCTCTCTCTCCCTCTCTCTCTGTCTTTCTCTCTCTCTCTGTTTCGCTCTCTCTCTCTCTCTCTCTCTCTCTCTCTCTCTCTCTCTCTCTACTCAATAGGTACAGAGCAGCACTATAAGAGAGCAAGTATATTCCCTCCCTGATTTATGACTACTCCACGTAGTGTGTGTCGATAATTGCAGCAGAGAAAAAAGAAACCTTTGTTATTTACCGTCACAGACACTGCTAAGTGCAAAGAAAACAGAAAAATCTATTTTCCATTCAGTGTATGTGCTTGATGGAGGTGTCTGCACTGTGTGTGTGTGTGTGTGTGTGTGTGTGTGTGTGTGTGTGTGTGTGTGTGTGTGTGTGTGTGTGTGTGTGTGTGTGTGTGTGTGTGTGTGTGTGTGTGTGTGTGTGTGTGTGTGTGTGTGTAGAAAAGGCTATGGACATTCAATAGTTTTCACTGTTATTTTTCATGCACTTCCTTAGTTTAACGATAGGACTCTTATTTTGACATCGCTTGTTTCAGGAAGTGACATCACGCCTTCCTCCATCTTTGTTTTAGTTCAGATGCCATGATTCAGTTACACCTAACTCCGGAAAGTTTCCTAATTTATCTTCAGCAATCCTGTGTTTGTGTGCATAAATGACCGCAGTAAGTCACCTTATATTGTTGTTTAGATGATGTTTTGTCAGTATCAATGTATATTTCGGTATATTTGTGCGCAATCCTGTCGTTATTTGGTAGATTGTTTCAAACATGTCTAGTTCACATGTTGCCTATGCAATTGATGTAATTCCGGTTTATTTACATCAGTTATGTGTATTAATGATTACTATGGTGATTAGTGTGGTGTTCATGTAACAGTAACTCCACAAACAGTCTCTGATTTGCTGTATTTTATTTCCTTTGTTTAGGATCACACATTCACACGTGTGTAAACACAGATCCAAATCCCTGTAATGTACATCCTTGAAGCTGAATAGAAGAAAGTCAACTTTAACCAACCTGCCTCGCGTCATCCTTTTCCTCCCTAACCCCCATTCAACATCCTTCTGGCCTTAAGTGGTGCTCTGGCCGGCACTCCTTGATTGTGTGTAATGGAAATACAGAACGGCGCAACCTCTTAGTTTAATATACAGTCCAACCACCTGCTATCTTCCCTACATTAATGGTCCTTCGAGCCGGATGTACATTGTACTCAATCAAGATGGAGATGAAAGATGTTGAATTCCCTGTTGTGCGCCCCCGACGCCAGACACGACCTCCTCTCCGTTATGAAGATTATGATGTAGACTACAAGGGGCTTGGTGCTCATTGGCATGAAGAGGAAAACGTACGTAGTCACAGTACTCCTCACCATCTCCCAAGTCATTCACCTGTCAAGAGCATAGCCTATGACGCAGAGCTAGAAGGCATCCAGCAGGAGAGGCGTGTGTTACAACACATGTTGGAGCAGTCACTGCAGTCCCAGCAGTGCATGTCAGCAGGCCTAGCAGAACTGAAAGCAGTCCGTGCAGACATGCTACAGCTGGTAAATACTGCACGCAGCCTACAACAACCGCAAGAGGTACATGGCTATCACTCAGCCACAGTGGATGATGATGGAGAATGGCCACCACCACCACCGTGGGTAAGCAACACTGTAGATGTGCCACCCGTGAGTGAACAGCCCATGGTCGACCGCCTCGACCAATTAATGAGTGAACTGCAGCTATTAAGAAATGAGACGCAAGCAGCCAAGCAGGATGTGGCGCCAGTAGCCCAGCCGCTGTCAGCACCACCACCTAGCCAACCTTTCGGGCCCACCTACCCAAGCAATAGCCATGGCCCTACAGTTACCCCGCGGCAGCGCCCGGCATGGTCTAGCTTGCCCCCACCTCCACCGCAGCTCACCTCCACACCATACGGCGTGCCTCTTAACCCCACTGCACTCCGCCCTCCGCCTACGCAGCGTCCACCACCTCCTCAGGGTCTGCCATATGCATCCAGGCAGGCGCCAACCTACTCCACGCCATCATACCACACCTCCATCGTAGAATCAGCCTATCGTGGCCCCCGTGCTACCATCCCCAACTTCTCTCATCGAGACCCTGGTGAGTTTACTCATCTCAAGATTGCCCTCGAGAACCTGCTACCTGCTCATAGCACCGAAATGTTTAAGTATCAAGTCTTAGTTGATCACCTGAAGCTAGAGGAGGCCAAACTGATAGCTGATGCCTACATCCACTCCCAGACACCTTTTACTGACACAATGATGGCCCTCAATGAGAAGTTTGGACAGCCTCATCAGCTGACCATTAAGCGGATCGCTGAGGTGATGGACACACCTGACATACGACGGGGCGATGCAGTGGCCTTCGACCAGTTCTCCCTTCAGATACAGTCGCTGGTGGGAATGTTGAAGACTCTCGGCCCTGATGGTGAGGTGGAGCTCCTATGTGGTACCCACGTTGCACGACTGCTCAGCAAGCTGCCACCAGAACAGCGAGCTGATTTCCGCAGATGCATGTTCAGCCAGTCTAAGAGGAGTTACACTCTCTACGACCTAGCTCAGTGGCTGAAGCATGAAGCCTGGTGTCACGACTTTGATGGCCAACTGTCTTCCAGAGGGGTGAAAGCCAAGCCCAGTGCTAAGCCTAGCACCAACCCAAAGAAGCCCTCTGTCACTGTGCTGCACGGAACAGACAGTACACCTAGGGAGGTCAAACCTACAAGTGACAGTCAAGCCAAGGTCAAGCCAGCACCTTACTGTGCATTTTGCGACAACCGAGAACACCACCTGAGTCAGTGCACAGCCATCAGTAAGCTAAGCAAAGAACAGCTAACTGAGTGGATCAAGACCAACAAGAGATGTTGGCGCTGTGCGCGCTCACACCAGGCGGCTCAGTGCACCTTAAAGAAGACCTGCAACCTGTGCCAAGGTCGCCACCTACAGGCTCTACACGAAGTCAATACAGCAACCCAGAGAGGCCCCACCCAAGCAACAGCGCCACCTCCAGGTGGCGGCACAACCTCCACCGAGGTGTTGTACCTCGATCGGCCAGCTGAAGGCAGCAGGGTGCTGCTGAAAGTGGTTCCAGTGTTCCTGTACCATGGTGGCCGCGCTCTGGACACCTATGCTGTATTGGACGACGGATCAGAGAGAACGATGCTGCTGCCAGCTGCCAATGAGGCATTGGGTCTTCATGGAACTCCTGAGTCCTTACCTTTACGTACGATCAGACAGGATGTCCAAACCCTACACGGAGCCAGCGTATCCTTCACCATCGCCTCCCAGGCAAGACCCGAGACCAAGTACAAGATCACCAATGCCTTCACCTCTGCCCGCATCGATCTCGCCGACCATACTTACCCTCTGGAGCAGTTGCAGAGGAAGTACAAGCACCTCGCAGGACTGTCGCTTCAGCCCTTGAAGAGGGTCAAACCACTCCTGCTCGTAGGCAGTGACCACCCCCACCTGGTGACTCCTACCCAGCCAGTACGACTGGGTCCCCCTGGTGCTCCAGCAGCAGTCCACACCAGGTTGGGCTGGGCCTTGCAGGGCCCCTCCAGTGTTATAAGCCAGCACTCCAGCCCACAGCACTGCTTCTTCACTTCAGTTCCCCCTCAAGTGACTGAGTTAATGAAGAACGTTGAGAAGCTGTGGCAAGCTGACCTCATACCACTAAGGGGCAGTAAAGTGGTGACCCGCTCCAAGCAAGACAACCTTGCAATCAGCCTGCTTGAAGGAAGAACAACTCGTGTCGACATTGAGGGCATCTCTCGTCTCGCCACCCCCCTGCTGCGGCACAAAGACATGCCACGCCTTCAAGCTACCCCCGATGCAGTCCTGCCCAGCCTCAGAGGAGTCGAGAGACGACTCCAGAGAGATCCTGAGAAGGCCACTGTGTATGGCGCTGAGATCGACAAGTTGATACAGGCAGGGTCTGTTGTGAAGCTTGACCCATCAGAAGTAACTGGAGGAGAGGAAGCATGGTACATTCCCCACCACCTAGTTAGCCACAATGGCAAACACCGCCTTGTATTCAACTGCTCGTTCCGGTACAGAGGTCAGAGCCTCAACGAACACCTCCTACCGGGGCCTACTCTCGGAGCATCACTGCTGGGAGTCCTCCTCCGATTTCGGGAGCATGAAGTTGCTGTGAGTGGAGACATAAAGAGCATGTTCCACCAAGTGCGCCTGCTACCCGAAGACCGACCTCTCCTGCGCTTTGTGTGGCGCAACCTACAGCAAGACGAACCCCCTGCAGTGTACGAGTGGCAGGTGCTGCCATTCGGCACTACTTGCAGCCCGTGTTGCGCTGTGTTCGCCCTGCAGCACCACACAAGAGAGAACACCCAGCCTGGAGATGAGGTGAGGACTTCAGTAGAGCGATGCTTCTATGTGGACAACTGTCTGCAGTCCCTCCCTACCACCGCCGCCGCCAGAGACCTTGTGGACAAGTTGAGTTCCCTCCTGTCCTCGGCTGGCTTTGTACTTCGTCAGTGGGCCAGCAACGTACCCGAAGTGATCAGCCACCTACCCGAGGACCTCAGATCCACCAGCGCTGACCTCTGGTTGGCACACGAGAAGACGGACAGTCCCGAGTCGACATTGGGTCTCAGCTGGCAGTTCTCCACTGACATCCTGGGATACAAATGTCGCCCTATCCAGTACGATGAGCCCACAATGCGCAACATCTACAAGGTGCTCGCCAGTCAGTATGACCCCTTGGGCTTCATCCTGCCCTATACCACCAGAGCCAAGATGCTAGTGAGATGCCTTTGGGACAAGCAGAGAGGCTGGGATGACCCCCAGTTGCCCCCACATCTCCTCAAGCAGTGGAGAGACTGGGAAGGCGAGTTGCAGTTTCTCCCTCAAGTCCGCTTCAGTCGTCCATACCTACCCAAGGGCACAGCTGCTGCCGTAAGCGAGAGAGAGCTTCACATCTTCTGCGATGCATCGGAGCTGGCCTACGGAGCAGTGGCTTACCTCAGGATGGTCGACAGCGACGGCGCACCTCACCTGGCCTTCATCATGGCTCGTTCCAGAGTGGCCCCCAGACGTCTACAGTCCATGCCGAGGTTGGAGCTGTGTGGTGCCCTCACCGGAGCTCAGCTCTCCAAGCTCCTGAGCGATGAGCTTACCCTGGACATCAAGCGAACCGTGATGTGGACAGACTCCACAACTGTGCTGGCGTGGCTGAGATCGGAATCCTGCCGATTCAAAGTCTTCGTCGGCACCCGTGTCGCTGAAATTCAAGATCTCACTCAGCAACACACATGGCGGTACGTCGACTCTGCCCAGAATCCTGCTGACGATATTACTCGTGGCAAGAGACTGCAGGACCTAGCCCAACCCAACCGATGGAGCCAAGGCCCTCCGTTTCTCCTCCTACCTTGTGACCAGTGGCCAGCAGACCCTCCAAGCGCCCTGGGAGATTCTCCGGACCCTTCAGAGTTTCGCAAAGAGACCTTCTGTGGTGCCACCTCCACAGCTGTGAGTCAAGCCGACTCAGAGCTGGACAAGTACAGCACCTGGAGGGAGCTGCTGCAGGCCACAGCCCTGGAGATTCATGGGGCGGCTGCTGAGGATGGGTGTGCTAGTGCAGAGGATTAC
Organism: Engraulis encrasicolus; assembly: GCF_034702125.1. Lineage (NCBI taxonomy): Eukaryota > Metazoa > Chordata > Actinopteri > Clupeiformes > Engraulidae > Engraulis > Engraulis encrasicolus. Next base: position 37,170,261 of record NC_085880.1, on the reverse strand, counting down.
CGTGATGCAGAGACTTACCTTCTTCGACAGGTCCAGCGAGACTGCTTCCCCAACGAGCTTCGTCTCCTTAAAGCAAAGAAACCAGTCTTACGGAGCAGCCGTCTCTGCGACCTCTCTCCGGAACTCGACGAAAGCAGCGACCTCATCAGAGTTGGTGGTCGACTCCGCCGGTCAGAGGACCTGGACCACTCCAGTCTACACCCAGTGGTGTTAGACCCCTCACATCCAGTGACCCTCCTGCTTATTCAGGACTTCGATAGTCGCTTGAAACACCCCGGGCCAGAGCGCGTCTTTGCAGAGATCCGGCGCTCCTACTGGATTCTGCGAGGCCGAGAGGCAGTACGTCGCTTCCAGAAAACGGGCAGAGACTGCCGCCGCTGGAAGGCGAAGCCTGCTGTCCCTCAAATGGCTGACCTGCCCTTAGCCCGCCTACGCCTGTTTAAACCTGCCTTCCACTCTACAGGCATCGACTGCTTCGGACCGTTTGAAGTCAAGGTGGGAAGGCGTCTGGAGAAGAGGTGGGGGATCATATTCAAATGCCTAACCGTCAGAGCGGTTCACCTTGATCTACTTACCTCCATCGATGCCGACTCCTTTCTCATGGCCCTAAGAAGGTTTATCGCCCGTAGAGGGACCCCTGCGGAGATCTATTCTGACCAGGGGACCAACTTCAAAGCCGGTGACAGAGAGCTACGAGAGACGTTCGCAGCCATGTCACCTGATCTCCAGTCCCTCCTGGCACCCTACAGAATCAACTTCCACTTCAACCCTCCCGCTGCGCCACACTTTGGAGGAGTGTGGGAGCGAGAGATTCGCTCAGTGAAGAGTGCCTTGTACACCACTGTAGGTGGTCAACCCCTTCAGGAGGAGGTCCTCCGCACCGTCCTGGTCGAAGTGGAGGCGATCCTGAACTCCAAACCGTTGGGGTACGTTCCCTCCGACGTCAGTGACCCAGACCCGGTCACTCCCAACTGCCTGCTGATGGGGCGGCCTGACGGGTCCCTCCCACAAGTCGTCTACCCCAGAGATGAGCTCCTCAGCCAGCGGAGGTGGAAGCACACTCAGGTGATGACAGACCACTTCTGGGCTCGCTTCATCAGACTGTACTTACCTGGGCTTCAGCTCAGACAGAAGTGGCAGTCCTCCTCGGCCGACGTCACAGAAGGCTCTGTGGCAATGATCGTCGACCCCCAGCTCCCTAGGGCCATGTGGCCTATTGGGCGCATCGTCAAGGTCCACCCCAGCCTTGATGGTCACGTCCGGTCCGCGGATGTGAAGGTCAGAGACCGCACCTACACCCGACCTGTCGCCCGGCTGGTGATCCTGCCAGCCTTTCCAGTCGGTGAAGAGACTCATCCAACTTGAGTAGCCTTTTCTTTTTTTTTCAAATGTACCAGGTACATTTGGGGGCGGCTGTAGAAAAGGCTATGGACATTTAGTAGTTTTCACTGTTATTTTTCATGCACTTCCTTAGTTTAACGATAGGACTCTTATTTTGACATCGCTTGTTTCAGGAAGTGACATCACGCCTTCCTCCATCTTTGTTTTAGTTCAGATGCCATGATTCAGATACACCTAACTCCGGAAAGTTTCCCAAATTATCTTCAGCAATCCTGTGTTTGTGTGCACAAATGACCGCAGTAAGTCACTTTATATTGTTGTTTAGATGATGTTTTGTCAGTATCAATGTATATTTCGGTATATTTGTGCGCAATCCTGTTGTTATTTGGTAGATTGTTTCAAACATGTCTAGTTCACATGTTGCCTATGC
>NC_085880.1:37150990-37165990 GCF_034702125.1 Engraulis encrasicolus | reverse complement strand
AGCCACACCAGGTGCCGCCCGTGACCTTTGCCCTTTAAGGCATTCTCCTTGGGCTCCACCTCCACCTGGGCTCCAGTGCCCCAGTCTCTCTCTAGGTGGGGTCAGACACACCTGTGGCCAAGATCACTTTCTCACTCATTCACTCACTCACACAAACACACACTAATACAGAAGACCAAAAAGGGAAATGGTAAGAATAAACAAAAAGCTCATTTTGGCTCCTACATACCGGCCCCTAATTGTATTTGTAGAGGCAAAGACAGTTATATAATAAAACAAAAAAGGAGACATGTTACTGTAATTACTTTCAACTTGTACTTAAATTAATTTTCAATATTTTGTATTGAAGCAACTGAAAATCACTCAACTTAAGTTTTCAAGTCTTCATCACGGAACCATCATCACCCTCCAGGATCAAACACACTTTGGATACTGGCCTCTCCAGCACACTGGTCTTTGTTTGCAACTTCAGAACTCTGGTATGTCATCTGGCATCAGGTCTTGCTTCAATGCTTCTTCCCAACTGCCATGAAGTTTGAGGAGTAGTGTTGTCAGCCAGCAGGACGATGTCACCTGGGATGAAGTTTCTTCTTCGTCTTGTCACCTTTGCTGTGCTCCATCCTTTTCCGACCTCCAGGGCACCGGTGTAATCAAGGCTTACGCCCAAGAAGGGTGGTAAGTATGTGGCGAGTCTTCCACTTTGTAGGTCTTCCACTTTTTGTTTGTTTGCTCTGCCCATGATCCTCCTGCAAGACACACACTGAGAGAGAACATTTCTTGCTGCAGCATTGCCATGCATCATCCAGTATTGCTTTCGTACCTTTGACAGCATATGGATTATTTGTCCGTGTCCAGCTTGAGCATGGATGTGGCGAAGGATCAAGTTGGGCACATGGTGATCTTTGGCCAGGATGGCCTGGTGTTTTCTTTCTTCCGGCATTGCTGTTCTTCTGAGTAGACCACCAACTCTGAGGACTCCTTCGTCCAGCATCGGATCCGGTCTGTAGATGCTGCTTCCTCTGCTCACATTGGATTTCCCATCCTGCACCATGCCTATTTCCTGTGGAAAGGTCTGTCTCTGTACATATGAAATTATTGCATTTTCTGCCATTTTCAAATCCTTCAATATTACAGAGTCTTTCATGTTTAGCTTCACAGGCCTTGTATTCATTCTAGTTATCTTCTTACTGTCTTCCTTTGAGTCTCTCTCAATGCTCACACCTTTAGAGCAGTCATCGTTGTCATGGTTTCTCTCTGTGTCAATGATACTGTCTGTTTTGAAAGGTAAGTTCTTGCAAAAATCATCTTTGACACTGACAGACTCATTGGCAATGTTCTGGAACTTTTCATCAACTGACATTTCACCTTTTTCTTCAAATGCCTTTTCATTTAAATCAGTTCTGTAGTGACTCACCGGTAGATTTTGCAGGTCAATCAAGGAGATCCTATTTGCAGTCATCGTGGCCATCTCCACTCCTGTGCTGCATCCTCCTTCCAATTGACCGTTAATGACCCAGCCTAACAAACTTCTCAGCGCACAGGGTCCTTCTTGTTGCGAGTTGATTACCTGCCAGGGTTCCATCAGTTTTGCTGCATTCATCCCAATTAGAAGTTCAATGTCAGCATCTATTTGCGGTAACTGGACTTCACTGAGGTAAGGCCATTTCCTTATATCCTCCTGTGTTGGAATGCTGTCCTTTGTTACTGGCATAGATGTGTGAGTATACACTTCCGACAGAGGCATGAATGTGCTGCCTTTCAACTCACTCACTTCAATTCCCAAAGCTAGTGTACTCTTGATGGGCCTCTCTTGTGCAAGTGTTCTCAGCAATACAGTGGTTGGTTTTGTGTCTACACTCAATCTCTTTGCTAATCTTTCTGTGCAGAACGAGGTTGAACTGCCCGGATCCAGAAAAGCATACGTTTGTATTACCTTGTTGGCTTTGGCAGACCTGACTTGTACAGGTAAGATTGAGAGTGCACATTTAGATGTTCCGGCCCCATTATACGCACACAGCTGTGATGCTGCATCTGTGACCTGGTGTGACTGCTCTGACTTCTGGGTCTGACCTTTGACCTGAAAGTGGATGTGCAACACACTGGGATGCTTCTGGTTGCAGGTGGTACATGACAGCCGTCCTTTGCAGTCTTTACTTAAGTGTCCTTTACTTAAACATCCGAAGCAGAGTCCCTTTTCCTTTAAAAGGTTCAACTTCTCCCTGTTTGTTTTCTTCTTGAAGTCTGAACAGTTCTCTATGGTGTGAGCACCATCACAACAGAGACATGCAGGTTTCACATTGCTGTTATTGCTTGGGGTTACTGGGTTGCTTAGTGCTACTACACTGGTTGCATATGAAGATGTGGGCTTCTGTAGTTTACTTGTATCAGTTCTCTTTGTCCTATTCACAACTGAATCCTGTATGTCACCAAATATGGGATTGGAGCATAGTTTAGCCTGTTTCTCAATGAACTGTACAAGATCTGCAAATGTGATTTTGCTTTTGCTCTCCAGCTTTTCTTCTGCCTTGGTCCGCCATGTGTCCCGCAACTTGTAGGGCAACTTCATCACGATGGCTTTCAAAGTAGATGCTGTGTTCAGTTCATCCATGTAGTTAAGCTTTGTCATGAGGTTTCTGCAGCCTTTGAGGTACAGTGCAAAGTCATTCAATGCTTTGGGGTCTTCAGGCTTTATGCTCTGCCAGTTGAGGACTTTGTCAATGTGGGCAGTGGAAATTTTGTATTCATTGCCGAATTGTTCTTGCAGTAAGCGCTTGGCCCTAAGGTAGCCTTGATCTGCATCCATGTGCTGGCAACTTTTTACTAAGTCCCTTGCTTGCCCCATTGTAAATTGCTCCAGGTAGAATAGTCTGTCTCGTGCATCACTTGTCTTTTTCTCAATGTTATGCTCAAAGGATGTTATAAATGACCTAAACTGCAGAATGTCCCCCTCAAAGATGGTAACAGTTTTGGGGGGCAGTAAAGCCAATTGTTGTTGTTTGAGAAGCATAGAGGAGATCTCATTTTGTCTATTTAGAATTGCAAGTAGATTGTTGGGGGGCGTGACATCTTGAACATTGTTCTGTGAGGGGCTTTGCTGCACATCATCCTGTTCTGACGGTACGGGACCTACAATGTCAGACTGTGACCTCACAAGAACATCATCGGCCAATTGCCTATATTGTGTGCTGAGCTCAACTAGTTCTGACTGATCTTGAGATTGTTCAAGTACAGGTTGTGGGAGCTCATACCTTCTCTGAGTTGCAGCATCTGCTTGTGCAGGTAGGGGCCTTGGTGCTGCAGTCACAGCATCTTGAGTTCCTTGGAGTGACCAGGTCCCTCTCTGGTCATTTTGAGAAGCTGTTTGTTGCTGTGGCTGAAGAGGCATGGGGAGATGTTGTGCTTGGTCCTTTGGTCGCACACTCCTTGTCTCTTGCACATTGGTGGTTTGTGGCCCAGTGATTGTCACTGGTGCATTTGTGATTTGCGGCCCTCTCCTGATCTCTGGCATACTGGTCCTCTGAGGTGCAACCTGCAGTGTGTCCATGTCAGCAATGTCTAAATTCCCTTTCTCAAAGTATTTGTTCCTGCCATCAACTGGGGTAGATGATACTTGCTCCTCCACATTTAGTACTGCAAGTTTGGCATTGGTAGCAGACAACTCAGTTTCAAGGTCTAATGCTTCCCTCTGCCTTCTTATTTCATCTCTTTGTCGAAGTAAACACTCTTCTTTTTCTTCCAATGCATGTCTTTGTTTTAAAGCAGCAGCTTTGGCTAAAAGTGCAGCTTTCTGAGCTAGTGCTTCCTGACAAGCTGATTCTGCTCTTGAATATGCACTTCTTCTAGACCTCAAACTCATTACAGCAGAGATACTGTCTTTGTGGCCAATTTCATCATCATCATCATTTTCTTTCTGAGTTTCAACAGGACATGATCTAATCCACTCAACAACTTTAGTCTGGAATTCATTGATATTGATAATCTTTGGTTGATACCACTTTTCTGTGTCTGTAGTACTTTCTTCCTTCGTCAGTAAAGTTTGGTATGCTCTGTGCAAGTCATTAAGTTCAACTAACATTTCTGTGAATTTCTGAAAGTCTGCCTTTACTTTCTCCAAGTTTCGTGGATCTGACAAATGTTCACTTATTTTGTTCATTTTTCGAGTTATTACACCACTTTTGTTCTTTCTAAGACGCTTTGCTTCATTCTTCTTTTCTAACTCAGACATTTCTTTCTTTTCTTGAGTTTCAACAGGTGCAGGCCCTTCCATGTTGCTAACAGGTGTAGCATCCTCCATCTTGCTAACAGGTGTAGCATCCTCCATCTTGCTAACAGGTGTAGCATCCTCCATTTTGCTAACAAGCTCTTTGTCCATCTCAGCAAACTAAAAAGTCCTTTTTTCTTCAAAAATATAACTAAATATTCATCTCAATGAATTGATATAAAACTGCTGAGTAAGTAGGTTAAAGTCTCTCTCATCAAAACGTACCGATTGCAGTAGATTTAAATGGATCCTGTTCGCCCTCGGCCTTCAGGTAGGTTATCCACTCACATGTGCTTCCTTTGTTCCAGGTAAGTTGAAGTTCCTTTTTTCTCCAGGTAAGTTGAAGTTCCTTTGTTCTAGCTCACTTGTTCTTCCTTTTTTCCAGGTATCCTGAAATGTCCTTTTTCCAGGTAAATCCACAAGGAGGAGTCCTTTGACTTAATTGTAGTAGCTTTTTCTAATTTTCCTTTTGTTTCCTTTTAACTACTACTGGTGACTGAGTTGGATTTTGTCTTGACGCGTGCAGGTGAATGATGAGGAGAAGTTGATGTTCCAGTTTGTCCATTTAATGCAGATAATGATGGTGGTTTACAAATAACTTGAAACCTGAAAATAAAGACAATAAACTGAGAGTATTATAAGCAATGAATCAGTCCAGTACAGCCCGCACGGTCAAAGGACTGTGTGCCCTCTCAGCCACACTGGATGCCGTGACCTTTGCCCCTTAAGGCCTTCTCCTTGGGCTCCACCTCCACCTGGGCTCCAGTACCCCAGTCATCCTCTAGGTGGGGTCAGACACACCTGTGGCCAAGTTCACTCTCTCACTCATTCACTCACTCACACAAACACACACTAATACAGAAGACCAAAAAGGGAAATGGTAAGAATAAACAAAAAGCTCATTTTGGCTCCTACAGCTATGAAAAATATTATGACATGATGAATATATATATATTATGACGTACATACATACTGTAGGTATATTCAAACATCTTTCCAATTTTACTAGATGTAAAATGTCATTCCACAAAATAAAACCATTGCAGGAATCTGAATAAAACATATTATACTCTATGAAAACTCTTGCAAAGGTTTTATTTTGTGGAATGACATTTTACACAGCAATATAATATGAAATTGAAAGTAGAATAATAGATGTAGGCTGCATGAGAGAGAGAGAGAGAGAGAGAGAGAGAGAGAGAGAGAGAGAGAGAGAGAGAGAGAGAGAGAGAGAGAGAGAGAGAGAGTGTTTGTGTGTGTGCGCGCGTGCGTGAGCGCGTGCGTGCGTGTGTGAGAGAGAGAGGGAGTAGAGAGAGAGAGAGAAAGAGACAGAGATTGAGATTCCTGGTTTCCTCTGGTTTAATGTGTGTGTATTTCCTCCGGTCTAAATGGGTAATTATAACAAAGTCCTCTGTTTACACCTTCTCTGCTCCAGCTGTCATATTATGTTGGTTTTGTTGTTCCACTTTAATTAACTTTGTATTGTAGTTCAGCTCCACTCTAACACCCATAATGTTTCTACTGCCTGCTCAGTTACAGTAAAAACAACACAAAACCTTGTAAAATACTCTCTCTGCTTGTTCTCTAGGTCAGTGTTTCCCAACCAGGGGTACGCGAGCACATTGCAGGGGGTACTTGGAAAAATATAAATTAAACAAATACAGCTTAGTTACATTGGGATAGAGAAAGCGATATAAAACTTGACTTAGGGGGTACTCATGGCACAACGAAAATGCTTAGGGGGTACACAAGACAAAAAAGGTTGGGAAACACTGATCTAGTTATGAAGTGCACGGCCCACCTAGTAGGCTGCTAGCAGTGAGTCTCCACAAAATGGAACCCAGGAAAAGAAAGTTGAAATAGAAACTTGTGAGTGAATGCACAGTTGATAAAAAAAAACAAATCAGTGACGTACCTTACATATTTAGATTTGTAAACACCTTCTGTCTACGGAACAATGATAATATTTTTTTTTTAAAAACACTCACGCTATGTGTTCTTAATGCAAAACGGTATACAGTGAGGAGAATAAGTATTTGATCCCTTGCTGATTTTGTTGGTTTGCCCACTAATAAAGACATGAGCAGTCTTTAATGTTAATGATAATATGTATTCTAATATGGAGAGACAGAATATCAAAAAGAAAATCCAGAAATGAACTCTAAAGAATATATAATAATTGATTTATATTTAATTGAGGGAAATAAGTATTTGATCCCCTGCCAACCATTAAGAGTTCTGATCCCGCAGATCAAATGGCACTTCCAATCAACTTGTTATCTGAACTGAACACACCTGTTAATAGTAACCTGCACAAAAGACACATTGAATCTGCAGAATCAGTCCATAGAATCAGTCAATCAATCAAACTAAACTCACCAACATGGGACAGACCAAAAAGCTGTCAAAGGATGTCAGGGACAAGATTTTAGAACTCAACAAGGCTGAAATTGGCTCCTGGATATTAAAGAGCAAACTGTTGGTGCATTTCTTCCCAATTTTAGGGCATACAAAATGATCATCAATCATCAATCTTAGGCCTGTCTCTGGTTCCATACGAGATTTGACTTTGTGGGAATTTAATTATCAGAAAAAAGGAGATAAAGCACCTTAAAACTGTATGGGAGGAGTTAGGAAATGATCTTAAGGCAGCTGGGACCTCAATCACTAAGAAAACTATTGGAAACACTTGATACCACAGCAGATTAAAATCCTGCAGTTCATGTATGGTACCCCGGCTTCAGAAGGAACCTATTCAGGCTCACCTGAGGTTTGCCAATGAACGTCAAACTGGATTAGGATATGATTGGGAGGTGCTGGAATCAGATGACACCAAAATCAAACTGTTTAGCATTAACAAAACTCGATGTGTTTGGAGGAAGAGAAATGCTGCCTATGATCCCAAGAACAACACCTTCTCCAACATCATAAATGAAAGTGGTAACATTATGTTTTGAGGTTGTTTGTCTGGCCAAGACACAAGACAACTTCACATCGTCAAGAAATGGATGGAGGGAGACATGTAAACGTACAATGCTGCATGCCAACCTCTTTCCCACCACCACTAGACTGAAGGTGGGTCATGGATTGGCCTCCCAAAATGATAATAATCCATAACATACAGCCCAAGCAACGAAGGAGTAGCTCAAGCAGAAGCACATTAAGGTCATGAAGTGGCCTAGACAGTTTCCAAATATTAACCCTATAATAATCATGTGAAGGGAACAGAAGCTCCCATTTGGCAAGCTACAGTCATACAACTTAAGTGATTTAGTGATGATCTGCAAAGAAAAGTGGACAAAAATCCTTTCTAATATATCCACAAACATTGTCATTAACTGAAAGAAACATCTGACCTCTGTATGAGAAAACAAGGGCTTTGCCACCAAGCATTTTGTCTTCTTTGACTAGAGGGGTCAAATACTTATTTTCCTCAATGGAATACAAATCAATTAAAATATATTCTTCAAAGTTATTTTCTGGATTTTCTTTTTGATATTCTGTCTCTCTATATTAGAATACATTTTATCATTAATATTATAGAATGATCATGTCTTTATTAATGGGCAAACCAACAAAATCAGCAAGGGATCAAATACTTATTCTCCTCACTGTATAGTGAACTAAACTAGACCTTGCAAATGGCTTTTGGGCAGCTCATGTACCACATCTTTGTTGTTCTTGTACTTTGTTGATCCATCATTCATTCAGTTTTGCTTCCATTAATGAACACCCACCAGTGGGCATGGCCTGCTACTGTTTCTGGGCGGCGTCGCATAAAAACCTGCAGTATCATGGTCAATGAACACCCACCCGTGGGCATGGTCTACTGTTTCCATGTGGCGTCGCATAAAAACCTACAGTATCATGGTCAGGGAAGCCGACAGGGTGGGACAAAGGGGTCACTTGTCCCAGGCCCAGGGAGAGAGGAGGCCCAGAATTGGTTCCTTATTGCATTGCATGTTATGGATTTGAGGCCAAGTCAGATGTTTTTGTCACAGGCCCAGCCAAAGCTGTCAGCTGGCCCTGATCATGGTACTTGTGAATGAAGCTCATTGGTAGGGTAGCCGTGGGGGTAATTACAGCACGTGGTGGGGGCTCTCATTATTACCGTGGTGTTATTGCCAATGGTGCCCAGGGTTAAGGCCGGCTGCTGTGGTGTTATTGCCAATGGTGCCCAGGGTTGAGACCGGCTGCTGGGCTGCAGTCAGCATGTAAATGGCTGCTGGTGGTGCATGTTCATCATGTGTACCACTAGCCTACCGCATTGGCTGCAAATGAGCCATGGCCTGCAGTCTAGTGATGATGGTGGGAGTCTGGGAGAGCCATAACAGTAAACAAGAAGGTTACACACACAAACACGCACACACACACACACACACACACACACACACACACACACACACACACACACACACACACACACACGCACACACAACACACACACAAACACACACACAGTGTACAAAAGAGCCATGGCCGGCAGTTTAGTGGTGATGGTGAGGGTCTGGGAAACCCAAAACAACAAACAACAAAGCTACAAGGTTAAGTCAAGTGCTTATTAGCCCTCACTGTGTACTTAATGAACAGATCAACCTTCGACTGAAACATTAAAGGGGTATGCCACTATTTTGGGGCTTATTACACGTAAAATCGTTGGGCAGGGTTTATAAAGGTGGCAAAGTGTCTTATTTTTCATGTTAAGCGTTGTCTTGCTTTAAGACAAGTTAAAAGAGGGAATATGTCGCTAAGCTAGTGAAAGTCAATGTATCCGTGTAGCATTGTAGCATGCTACATGGATACATTGACTTTCACTAGCTTAGCGACATATTTCCTCTTTTAACTTGTCTTAAAGCAAGACAACGCTTAACATGAAAAATAAGACACTTTGCCACCTTTATAAACCCTGCCCAACGATTTTAACTGTAATAAGCCCCAAAATAGTGGCATACCCCTTTAACCCATTTTAGCCTGGAGACACATATACGCTGCATTCAGGCTCTTGAGATTTGAGTTTTTGATTAAAAATATGGGTATGTTAGAGCTGACTGAATATATTCTAATGTCCTAGCTTTTAAATGCAACTTATTTCATGTTTTTATGTGCTTCGGAGGCTGAGATATTTAGGATTTAATAGGCAGAGGGCACCCTTTCCCAAAAAGGGCTTAGGCTAAATAATCACGGTGGTTTTTAACCCCTGGGCCACTTTTTAACATCTGAAGATAGTATGTATGCCCAATAGGTTTCGTAGTTTCAACCCTCAGATTCATCCTGCTTTACATAGGCCTATTGTTCCGCATTCAAATGCACAAAACTTATAAATACACTGCATAATTGGGACTCTACACATCATCCCTCAGCTTGCAGGTGCATCATAGTGGGACAAACTTTAGTGAAAAGGAGAGGCTGGAGCACACTGCAGCTTAGTTTTCAAAACTTTATTTTGTGCAAACACCCGACTAACGTTTTCGGTATTGCTACACCTTCTTCAGAGTCCACAAGGTGTAGCAAGACTGAAATGTTACTCGCGTGTTTGCACATAATAAAGTCTTCAAAACTAAGCTGCAGTGTGCTCTCCTTTTCACTTACAAATACACTTTAGCCCCTTCGATAGCCAGTTTAACACTCAGAGACCAGCTGTTTAACACGCAATAACACACTGTTTAACACTCAGTAACACACTGTTTAACATTCAGTGGGGCACTGTTTAATGGCCAGTCTCACCCTGTGCTGTCCTCAGATTCCCATATACCATTCCCATCTCCCTTTCCATTATCTCATCGTGCTTTTAATTTGGCATGCACGTCTCAGTGAACACATCCATCCCTGGTGAAAGGTGAACACTTCAACTCTCTTCAACCTTCGACTCTCTTCCCTTTCTTTGAATCTAGGGTTGAATCTCAAATGGTGCACTTGTGCACTTTAGTGTCCATGTTTCAGTGCGCATGCCGTATTAGTTACGCACTGAAACATAGTGCCCGAAGTGCACAAGTGCACCATTTGAGATCCAGCCCAGGCTGTGTAAAATTGAAAGAAAAATGTCTGCACACTTAAATTCCCTTTGTGTTCTTTTTAATAATAGGCCAAGCTTTCGGTCTACTGACCTTCCTCAGGGCTCAGTTCACTGAACACAAAGGGGATTTAAGTGTGCAGACATTTTTCTTTCAATTTTACACAGTTTTTGTTTATGTTTGGCACCTTTTAATCGAGAGTGCGGTGTGATCCGGCTAAACTTTGAATCCACTTTGAAAACCCATCTGGTCCAGTAAGCTGATTCTCTTTGGCTGCAATGCTCATTTTTTGTTACTCTTCTTTTTATTTCTTATCCCTTTGACGTCTGACTCTGTGGTATTGATATTGCTTCTTATTATGTCTGCTTTTATTGATATTTTCATGCTGTACAGTGACCTTGAGTGTTTAGAAAAGCGCTTCCAAATAAAATGTATCAATATATTATTTATGTTATTATTAAAAGTAGTTAACAGGGTCCTAGCAAGAAGACAAGCATGCTGAGACTTGTGTCAAATGAACCGAAAAATGTACTTTGTAAAATGAACCGAAAAATGTAAATGTACTGTGTAAAATGTACTATGTAAAACGTAAATGTACTGTGTAAAATGAATGGGAAGAATGAATCCGGCTGATGCACATAATTGTGTATTGTTTGTAATTTGTTGTTCTGCTCAATATTGAAGGCAGACATATGCTGTTGAAGTATGTACTAGCAACAATAGTGGTACAGCCCATTGGCTCTTGTGCCACATTAACAAATAATGAAAACTAGACTGCCTGTGCAGTCGCCTTCGACTGCTTAAGGTATATCCCCGAAACGCGACGCTTCCAGTCCCCAATCATTCCTACCACTCCCGTCCACCTTTTCATGAACGTTTATGATAAATACAAAATATAAAATAAATATATTTAATATCTATACATAGATCAATGATGTGCATAGGCTTAAAACCAAATGACTATTGTGAAAATGAAGGAAAAAATGGGGCAAATGGTAACACTGTTTTAATGGTTCACTATTACAGTGGATATACCACATTAGGTACAGTGTAATAACCAGTGTAACAATATTTAATACCACGTCATACCAGTGTGACACCATGTACCAATTTTGTACTTATATCATGTAGGCTATTTGTGTGTAAGTGGTATTACATGGTATTGCATATTTGTACACTGGTATTACACTAGTATTACATGGTATTACATATTGTTATACTGGTTATTACACTGTACCTGGTATTGCCTATTTTTACACTGGTATTACACTAGTATTACATGGTATTAAATATTGTTACACTGGTTATTACACTGTAGGCCTACCTGATATGGTAGATTCACTGAAATGGTGAACCATTAAATTAAGGAGTTACCGGGCAAATCAATCCACCCAGTCAGAAGTTATGGGCCAAATAAAAATTCCACCATTTTGAAAGTGTTGACCTCCAAACTCGAATCAGTTCATGAACCTACCCTGCAGCATTCACACACCAAATCTGGGACAAATCCATCCACCCGGTCAGAAGTAATGGGCCAAACAAAAATTCGGCCATCTTGAATTCGGCCATCTTGAAATTGTTGACCTTCAAACTCGAATCAGTTCATGAACCTACCCTAGAACATTCACACACCAAATCTGGGACAAATCCATCCACCCGGTCAGAAGTTATGGACCAAACAAAAATTCGGCCATCTTGAATTCTGCCATCTTGAAAGTGTTAACCTCCAAACTGTAATCAGTTCATGAACCCACCCTAGAGCATTCACACACCAAAACTGGGACAAATCCATCCACCCAGTCAGAAGTAATGGGCCAAACAAAAATTCGGCCATCTTGAATTCGGCCATCTTGAAATTGTTGACCTCCAAACTCGAATCAGTTCATGAACCTACCCTAGAACATTCACACACCAAATCTGGGACAAATCCATCCACCCGGTCAGAAGTTATGGACCAAACAAAAATTCGGCCATCTTGAATTCGGCCATCTTGAAAGTGTTAACCTCCAAACTCTAATCAGTTCATGAACCCACCCTAGAGCATTTACACACCAAATCTGGGACAAATCCATCCACCCGGTCAGAAGTAATGGGCCAAACAAAAATTCGGCCATCTTGAATTTGGCCATCTTGAAATTGTTGACCTCCAAACTCGAATCAGTTCATGAACCTACCCTACCCAAATCTGGGACAAATCCATCCATCTTGAATTCGGCCATCTTGAAATTGTTGACCTCCAAACTCGAATCAGTTCATGAACCTGCCCTAGAGCATTCACACACCAAATCTGGGACAAATCCAAATATCCGTTCAAAAGTTATCGCGTTAACACGAAAGACCTTACGCGGCGGCGGACGCGGCGGACGCGGCGGACGCGGCGGACGCGGCGGACGCGGCGGCGGCGGCGGCGGTGCACGCAAAACCATTACATCCCCGACGCTCCGCGTTTCGGGGATATAATTACCATCATGTAGGCCCAAAGTACTCGCCTGACATTGGCATAACCCATGTTAATTTGGGCAAACTGTTATGATAATGGGTCATTAAGACATTTGGAATTGGCCGTGTTTTTCTCAATCTACATTAATGTATAAAAAAATAAATAAAAAACAATTCACAGGCTGTGGTGCCATGGTTACAGAATCTAGCCTAAATCAGTAGATGAGCCAAGGGGAGTGTTTGTGAAGTTTAAAAAACACAAATCTTGTATGGGTTCGCATTGATGCCTTTATTTAGGATAATATGAAAGCTGAGGAGTATGGGGAAATGACCTCAGCCCACTAAGCCACCACGCCCTCTGATGGTGAACTTTGCGTGCTTCCGGTACATATAGGGCATTTTTCAAAAACTTTTGAGGACTGCCCACAGTATGAATTGAAGTGCGTAGGCGGGGCAGGCACTAACTGCACATGTTATGCCAAGACATTAGTAATTGGTAATAGTAATCTCTGCCTTACACAGAGATAGCGCCGGCGTACATGGCCAGTTCGGTTCAAAAACCCCTCACAGCCAAAGCTAGCGCGCTAGTTTGCCATTCATTTGAATGAGACACTGCCGGCCACCGGCGTGAAAAATACACTCGAGTTCTATTTTTCAAATGCAGCGCGGAGCGGAGCCGGCTCCCGCGCCGCTGACGCCCGACTACCGCCGGTTGGTGTGTAAGGACAGATACTGTATGTTTCCATGTATTTTCACCAACGCCAGTAAAAAACGATTCCGTCCCGCGATGCTTTACCGCCCTACTGTGTAAACGGCCTTACTGTATAGCGCTCCATGCAGTGTCATTTTAGGTTTGGATGGTGGGGACATGTCCATGCCACTTCGAGATAAACCTAGATTGTCCCATCCACTTTTTCACAAAGATAATGCAAAAATAGCTATATGGCATATTAATGTCCCCACCACTTTCCAAGCCTACACCTTTGCATGCACATACTGTATAATGTGATGTCCAAGAGACCTCCCAGATGTTTCGTGCTAAACCATGTAAGGACCAATCATGGTGCAGTCAAGAATTCACATTACTAAATTGGTGGCTCCCACTCTATGATTGGAAATAAACTTTTGAAATGACTTACAAAAATAGGACCTGGCAGCACAGCTGTCGACGTGCAGAAGATAAAATTGAGTTTTAGAATAGAACACAATACAATACAATACAATACAATACAATACAATACAATACAATACAATAAAATGCAATACAATAGAACCGAATAGAAATGCTTTATTGTTTATAGGGTACAATTATAAAAGTGCACGCAACATACCCTAAATATGAATTATGAATAATGAAGGTAGGCCTACTAATAGAAACTACATCAGCGTCGTGCTATAAGGACATTCATGCAAATTCAAGTGTGCAGACGGACACACAACAGATGACACAGATTTAGTCCAAATGTGGAAAGACTGTCACTGAGGCATGATTGGAATATTTTACATCTAAACTTCTTTCAGCTTCTTCTGACTTCTGTCCATACTGCGATTACTATTCCTATTATTAGTAGTGTGGCTAGACGATGTGACAAAATCCCCCCAGAAGGAACTGCCCGACATAAAATATGCAACCGTAAAGCTGTCTTTAAGCATGCATGGACCGTGGAGTGGGTCTTAAGAAAGATTTTAGTATTGGTAGATAAATATGGCTGCTTGATCGGCAGTGTGCGTGTGGGTGTGGATGTGTAGGCGATGTGTGCGTAGGCGATGTCTCTGTGTGTGTGTGTGTGTGTGTGTGTGTGTGTGTGCGTGCGTGCGTGCGTGCGTGCGTGCGTGCGTGCGTGCGTGCGTGCGTGTGTGCGTGCGTGTGTGTGTGTGTGTGCCAGCGTGTGTGTGTGTGTGTGTGTGTGTGTGTGTGTGTGTGTGTGTGTGTGTGTGTGTGTGTGTGTGTGTGTGTGTGTGTGTGTGTGTGTGTGTTCGTATTAGTTCCTAGCCAGTCACCCGGGCTGGTGAAGAAAATAACTCTGTCACGCGTTCTGATGGATTGAAACATTATTTATACATGTGGGTATTACCCTATTACCATTTATATAAATGTGTGTGTGTGTGTGTGTGTGTGTGTGTGTGTGTGTGTGAGTGTGTGTGTGTGTGTGTGTGTGTGTGTGTGTGTGTGTGTGTGTGTGTGTGTGTGTGTGTGTGTGTGTGTGTGTGTAGTAGTAACAACACACATGTACATGTATTGCTGTAATGCATTTGTCTGCTGTCCTCTCCCTGCTCTGGTTCTCTCTG
>NC_085880.1:37143490-37145990 GCF_034702125.1 Engraulis encrasicolus | reverse complement strand
AACCCTTCACTTTATGGTTTGTCCTGTTATCTGTTGTCTATATGTTGTTGACTCGCTGCACACTTAATTGCCCCTTTTGGGGACAATAAAATTGAAACTTGAATTTGAACTTGAAATGTATCATATAACCCTGGAGAGCTGATATGTTTCGTCGTCTATTGCAGTGGTGCTCAAACTGTGATACGCGTACCACTGGTGGTACTTGAGACATCTCTGGTGGTACTTGGAAGAGTTCATTTTTTTGCATTGATTTGAAGACTGATAAAGTTGTTGCAGTTGAAAAGGTTGTAATATTGAATACTGTATGAATCTGAAAACATAATGCAGAATAATACTAGGCAAGCAAGACATTTTAAAACAAACTTGCACTGAATGTGACCATAGCTGTTGATGCCGTTATGAACCTCTCCCCTAGGCCTATTGACTGGCAAAAGTGAATATGGAATGCCTTTGCTGCGATATTCTAATGTTGGTTGTCAAGATGGTACTCTGAGGGCTCAATATTTTCTCAGGTGGTACTTCACACAAAAAGTTTGAGAACCACTGGTCTATTGTGTTCACGATGCCACCTGTGAATCACCCCTCCCCAAACCGACACGTTTTCAAACGATGCTCCTTATCAAAACTCCTTGCATGTGATTGGATAAACAATCTGTCCGTCATCTTCACTGACGTGTCACTTCAGCCACTCACATTGAACTCAGCTGAGAATGACATATGGAAGAAGAACCATAACGCCGCCCCCTCTATGGAAAATCCCACCCCGCGATTGTGATTAGTTCCGAAATTATTCTGATTTTATAGTCAGGCCAAGAGCAATGCAAATATCATTTCTGAGCTCCAGAAAAATCGGGAACTTCACCCACTTTGTCATAAACCAGTCAACCAGTACCCTTGGAGGAGGGTAAACCATGCCGTTTGGGAAACATTAATTGTTATGCTCTTGGTCAGACCAAGTCTCGAGGTGATTTGAAAGTCGATGATAATCAGGCTGTAGAAGTGATCTGCCCCCTATGGTCTGTTTGTTGTTGTTTTGCAGGTTGGCAGGTTGGAGACCATTCTTCTGAACTCGGCTAACATCATTTCAAGATGTGCTCCTGTGTATTGCATTGCTGTACTTGATTGCTTGTGTGTTGTCACTAACTCGTGAGAAAGGCAGTAAGTTCAGGAAAGTAATAACCCTATCATCAGCCTTGAATGCATTTATCAATATTTCCTTTTAATCCCTCTACTTACAAAGCTTTTTTAATCATTTCTTTTGCCTTTTACTCTTTCAAAACATTTTCTCCTCCATCTGCTGTTCCCATCAAGGAGACACTGCAGGCTTATTGAATGTTTGTCATTTTTCTATAATTGCATTGTTATAAAGGCGAAATAAAAATAGAAAAAGAGAAGAAGACACTGTAGGCTATTCATCTCTTTCTTCAGTCTCTCGAACCTTCTGGGCATATGATCATTATGCCGTGTAAAGACCAAGAGCGAACGAAGCGACGGAAGTCATTATTTCTCTATGGAGGGCACGCGACTTGCGCAAAGCGAATTCGCCAGGAGCGAAGCTTCTTGCGCGACCAGAGCGAATTTTGAAGATTAAACTAAATCTAATCGCAGGCGAATTCGCTCTGACGCTGTTCGGCGAGAACCAATAGCAACGTTCATATCTCCGAATGTCCCAGGCTGTCAAGCCAGAGCCGTTATGTGATTAGCTGAATCAAACATGTCAATTCTGCGTCTGGAGCGAATACAGCGAATTCAAGGCGAAACTACCAGGTAGCGTAGTTCGCTCTTGGTCTGGACACGGCATTATGCAACATTACAAAAACATTAACTCCACATCAGTACCTATTGTACAGGTTCTGTAATTACAAAGAAGCCAAACATAATATATATTCTGTAGTAGATGTCAGTTGACGAGGCCGCAGGGTGCAATCAGCTTCACTGGCACAAAAATGGCCACTTCTTGCAATCATTTCAAACTGTTATACTCTATCATATGAATATGCAAGCGTAAAGCTGTCTTGCATGTACTGAGGAGTGGGTCTTAAGAAAAAATGTTGTAGCCTATTGGTAGATCAATATGGCTGCTTGATCGGCAGTGTGCGTGTGTGTGTATGTGTGTGATCGCCTACAATCTCTCTCTCTCTCTCTCTCTCTCTCTCTCTCTCTCTTTTCTCTCTTTATATGTGCATACCCAGTCTGCCCTGTCCAATAAAATCTACAGTGATACAGCCTGTACTCTGTCAGTATTCCACAGTAAGTAATTATGGGCTAAAGTAATGGGCAAGAAATTGAATGTGTTTCATTTTTATGTCCTTCGGTGAAAGGGTTTTCTTTGGTCAAACTCCATGCGAGTTCTCCCTCTCACTTTTCCAGCTCATCAACTTTGAGACACACATATTAGGCATGGTACGGTTTGTGTCGCAAACCGAAACCGTACGGTGTGCATGTCACGGAACGGGGTAGTGCGCAACCGCACGGTGCCCACGGTTTCCAAAAAAAAAGA
>NC_085880.1:37133490-37140990 GCF_034702125.1 Engraulis encrasicolus | reverse complement strand
GTGAAATGAAGAGTAAAGAAATTAGTTTTCTCTCTCTCACACACACACACACACACACACACACACACACACACACACACACACACACACACACACACACACACACACACACACACACACCACACACACTTAATGGAACTGGGTCGGGATCATTAAACCTTACAAGGAGAAGAGAAGTGATAAGGAAAAAATACCACTTTAGTCTCAGAAAACATTTGGTAAATGGAATTTGGAATGGACTGTGTGTGTGTGTGTGTGTGTGTGTGTGTGTGTGCAGGGCCGGTTTTTAGCATAGGCCGGCTAGGCGGTCGCCTAGAGCGCCATGTGAAGAAGGGGCGCCGAAATGGCGCTCTCCTATGCGTAATTTTGCGATATGAAGTTTTTTTTATGAAGTCGCAATCAACAAACACAGCACGAAAAGGGGGATTTGTGACAATGAACTCGTCCCTAATCGTCCACGGACTTGCCTAACTTTCGTCTGATTTTGAGCGCTTGAGAGAATCAAAACTAACAATTTTGATGACACCTAAATCGCCCGGAAGCGAATCGCGAGCCGCGATAGGTCTCACAGCAGGGTGTTAATGGCCCAACGATTACCACATGAAAGGCAATGACAGCCAGCCCGGAACGCGGACTAGCCTTGCTCTTATTGGACGAAAAAGACACGTGACTCAAAGTAAAAGAGCTGCGCTATTGGTTAGCAGCTACAACCTTCTATTGGTCACGTTGGATTAATTTATGCAGACCGTATACAGTAGGTCCGTATAATTATGCAAAAATTATTATTAATAATATACCTAGGTTGATTTTACTTTGTATAGTCACATCATTATAGGCTGCACTGTGATAGGGCTTTAGCATGCATGATGTGAATTTATTGATAAAATGAAAATGAATGAAATGAAAATGATTTTTTAAAATAGGCTTTTAATATCACACCAAACAATGTACACACACTTTGACAAGAACCATGCAACTACACACATACCCTGCAAACAATATACTAGGCCTATATATGCAGTGATGTACACAGCACTCAGGTCACAAATGTACAACTAGGAAACATTCATTGCCGACAAGTTAAGTTTGGGCAGGCTGTCATCATGCTTTAGCGTACGTATCGCACGCTAGTGCATGGTGCGACGCATTTTGAATTCAAAGCGTGCTCCTCAACGCAACGGTAAAGCGCTTTCATGCACTTTTGACTAGTGACAAGGTTTGCGCAGTTTTCCCGCCGTGTCGGCGATTTTGTTTTGTCACAGCGCATGTCTGTTACTAAACGCAAATATGTTTTGCTGTGCCCTAACCAAAACCACCCCTAAACCTAACCTGTCAGTGAAGTAATGTTTCTGCTGCTTCACTTTTGCCAAGAACAGCGAGATTAGGCGAATTTCTACCTAAATTGTGCCTAAACCAAAACCATCCCTAAACCTAACCTGTCACAGGGCGTTGTGGAGCACGACTTAACTTGAAAATGCGTATTGGACCCACGCGATAATGAGTTCAAATCAGCGTGTCATAGATACGCTTAGCCTATGCATGATGTTTGGGAAGGGCACAATTCATAAAACTCAGAAACATACAATGCTTTTTCAAAAAAGGGTTCTATGTTCCCCGCTGCATCCAAGTAGACTGCTGCCACATTGCTAAGAGCAGGTTGTTGTTACATCTCTGACAGGTTAGGTTTAAGGATAGTTTTAGTCAGGGCACATACAAAAATGGATTTTAGTAAAAGTTGTCAATTCATAGTAAATATGTGGTAAATATGAAAGTAAGAGGAAAAATACTACAGGTACTGCCTTTTAATACAGACTATACAGGTATGTACAACATTATAAACATTGCTGTTGATTTCATGTTCTTCAGACGCCAATCATGCCAGCAGGGTCTACTGAAGGTCTCTGGTCACTGCGTCCTCGTCATACTGCAACAGGCACTCAGTCTC
The DNA here is from genome assembly GCF_034702125.1 of Engraulis encrasicolus. Taxonomy (NCBI): domain Eukaryota; kingdom Metazoa; phylum Chordata; class Actinopteri; order Clupeiformes; family Engraulidae; genus Engraulis; species Engraulis encrasicolus. Next base: position 37,139,045 of record NC_085880.1, on the reverse strand, counting down.
ACTTCTGGGAGCTGTAGAAACAACAAATAAATTAATACTTCACCATGCACCTCATATTGACATAGCAAATATATCAATAAGCAAGTCATATTGAGCCCAACAGGGATAATCTCCTATTTCAGTCTTCTATGGTCTCATGCACTATGTCTCCCTGCCAGGATATGTAGGATGTAAGAAAATAAAGCAAAACATAGCAATGCACAGCATTGAGAACTTATCTATAAAGTAGCACAAGTCATATTGCCAATGTAGGCCAGGGGTGGGGAACCTATGTCTTGAGGGCCGTTTGCGACCCTTGAGGCCGTTTTATCTGGTCCCCGATATAATTTTAATGTTATTCAGCTTCACATAAAATATGACATTTTGTAAAGGAACCTTAGAAAATACATTTGCAATACAATTAAGTTATATTCAGGGAAGCTGAAGAAGGTGGTGTTTGTTTAAATGTGGCTGCCTTCAATATAGGTCTAAAGTGAAGGGGAAAATCCTGGTTTGTGTTCATAGTACGGCCCTTGGAGAACTTTTACGGCCCCTCGGGTGAATTTGAATTGGCCCTTCGAATGAGAAAGGTTCCCCACCACTGACGTAGGCTATAGGTTAAGCTTACCCTCTTTCACTCTTCTGTGGTGAGACTGTGCCCATTTTGGGTTGACCTCCACACGCGTCTGTAGCACAGCACACAGGATTGCAGGACACAGCATCCTGCAGGACACTACAGAAAAAAAAACAAAAAACAAGGGGAATGAATAAATTACCTGACCAGTTATTAAACAAATGAAAATTGATGTGCCAGAGCTGTGGTAAAAGTAACCTTGGGTCCAAATCATCTAGGCCTAGGGTGTGTGTGTGTGTGTGTGTGGTAAATCCAGTGTTCACATTATTCAGATATGAGAATTAATTCATTCATTCATTTTAACTGACATTAGTACATACCCATATCAGTGCCATTTCACCCTGCCAAGACACTGGACCTGGGTCTATTGGAGCTCTCTGCTCAGGGTGTCCTCGTTATACTGCAGCAGGCACTGTTGTTTCTATAGTTCCTAGAAGCGAGACAAATAAATAAATACTTTGCCATGCACCTCATATTGACATAGCAAATATGTCAATAAGCAAGACCTATTGAGCCCAACAGGGATAATCTTACACTATATCAGTTTTCTGTGGTCTCTTGTAAGATTGGCCCATCACCATTCTGCAGGACACTACCGTCTCCCTGCCAGGATCTGTAGGATGTAAGAAAATAAATCAAAACATAGCAATGCACAGCATTGATTACTTATCTATAAAGTAGCACAAGTCATATTGACAATGTAGGCCAGGGGTGGGGAACCTATGTCTCTAGGGCCGTTTGCGACCCTTGAGGCAGTTTTATCTGGCCCCCCGATATAATTTTAATGCTATTCAGCTTCACATGAAAATATGACATATTTTGTAAAGGAATCTTAGAAAATACATTTGCAATACAATTAAGTTATATTCAGGGAACCTGAAGAAGGTGGCGTTTGTTTAAATGTGGCTGCCTTCAATATAGGCCTAAAGTGAAAGGGAAAATCCTGGTTTGTGTTCATAGTACGGCCCTTGGAGGACTTTTACGGCCCCTCGGATGAATTTGAAGCGGCCCTTCGAATGAGAAACGTTCCCCGACCCTGACGTAGGCTATAGGTTAAGCTTACCCTCTTTCACTCTTCTGTGGTGACTGTGCCCATTTTGGGTTGACCTCCACACGCGTCTGTAGCACAGCACACAGGATTGCAGGACACAGCATCCTGCAGGACACTTCAAAAAACAAGGGGAACGAATAAATGACCTGCCCAGTTCTATAAAAAAGAATACCCTGAAAAAGAACACCCTGTTGTTTCTACAGCTCCTAGAAGCGAGACAAATAAATTAAATATTTTGCCATGCACCTCATATTGACATAGCAAATGTATCAATGAGCAAGTCATATTGGTCACAAAGAAGTTAATCTTACATTCTTTCAGTCTTCTATGGCGAGTTAGGCCTTCAGGTGACTCGTCTTCGCCATATTATGAGACAGCAGCCTGTGAAAACATGGTAAATAGAATAACCCATTAACCTTGGGTCCTAATATAATACATGTACATAAACTAGCCTACATTATTTAGACAAGGTCAGTAGACCTCCACGTGAAACAATAAGAAAAAGTGACCATACATCATTTCAATTTCTTGAAGAGGCCATCTACACTTATTTGTGCAACAAGTGCTGTTTTGAGGACCCATACTTTTAAAGGACAGGTTGCCTACTGTTGCAAATGGCAGGGTATTTCACATTGATTTCGGGGTGGCGTGCTCAACTTGACCACTCTGGTCGACATTGAGCTCGCGCTGATACATTGGGCTCGCGTTACTGAGAGCTGCCGCCAGAACTAGAACTACTCACGGTTAGCTTTCATAATATAGAACGCAACAAGGAAGAATCGGTTTGGTGAAAGGGCAAGGTGTTTCAAGGGATGTTAGCTACTCGATACATAGTAGTGACGCTACGACCAAGCTACTAGAGAATGTAATTAAACTAGTCGCTTCGCTACTGCCCAGCACTGAAAACCAACATACCCAGACGGCACACCAGTCTTTCCAACGTCGCCTAGATGCATTTTTGCCGCTGTAAAATACATTGGCAAGGCGTCTAAGCGTTAGTTCATCAGCGAAATTCCGGGCAGACGTGAAAAATGAACAGTGCCCAGCATCTAGTTGATGAGCTAACGCAATAGCATGCTAACGGTAGCCATTGTCTATCTTTAGGCACGGTGGGGGATGGAGACTCCCAACTGAGATCGCTCCCGGACGTGCGGTCCCAGGTGTTTCTATCACTCCCGGACGTGTAGTCCCACCCGATTATATTTCAAGTATTATCATATACTGCCACATACAAGCAATTTAGGGTTAGGTTTAGGGTTAAAAACAAAAAACTAACATCAACAACATAACTAGCTCCGCCATATGGCGGTGGTACCGATAGTCTGGCTAGTGGGAGCGAGATGAAAGGGGAGCGTCCTGGGTTGGGAGCGTCAATCAGGGAATCCTTTAGGCAGGGGAAAGGCAACTGAGAACTAGCAATGTCAAACAATTTACCATCAACAAGTATAGTTAACATATTCACTGTTTCACCACAGCATTTTGTCATTACGATGCTCGCAAGTCATCAGAATTTCCTAGCGTACAGCAGCAACTAGTGTAGTCACATTGAGGGGACTTGAGCTACCAGCTATGTAAAGCGGCTGTGCCATAACTTAGCAATGGCGGATCTGTGTTCAGAGGAGCTATTCAATCGCTCTTGAGTACTGAAACTTTAAACCACAGTTGAGTAAAATGTACTTACATGTATATGAAGCCCATTTTCCGTTGGTATGTGAGGAACTTTCCCCCCATATCGCCAAGAAACTTGTAAACCACACAGACAACGCGTGGTTCTGTTCAATCAGGAAGGTGCTGTTGACCGCGGCTGATGGCTTCTTTGTGGCTTGTGTGTGGAATTCGCATTTTGCCAATTCGTTTTACTGCCACCTAAAGGCTTGGTGTAGAACTAATTTAACCAGAGACGGTCTATTTTCAACTAACTTTCAACAATCCTTGCTTTAGTTCAGAATACCATTTAAAAACCAGAGTGGCCAAGCACATTGATGTTTTTCCTCAAAAGCAGCTGAGGAACCTTTTTAATTCGAAGGGTCACTTCAAAATGTATGTCCAAGAAAGATCATTCAGATGATTCTATTTTGATAGCCTATTCTGTAGGTTCATTTAAATGTTTATAGCACAGATCGAATTGTTTGATCAACTTAATTTCTGAGCTTATAGTATCATAATAAAATGTACTGGCAGCAAAGCTGTGGCTAGTAGAAATGTTTAATGCAGGGGTGGGGAACCTTTTTCATTCGAGGGGCCACTTCAAATTCCTACCATGGTCATAAAATCCTCTGGGGGCCGTACTATGAACACAAATCAGGATTTCCCCATAAAATTTAGGCCTATATAGACACCTTTAGGCCTATATAGACATATAGACATCTTTAAAGGTAGACACCTTTAAAACAGTCCCCACCCGGTCCCCTGAATATAGGCTAACTTAATTGCATTGGAAATGTAATTTCTAAGATTCCTGTGAAGTTGCAAAACATTATAATGATATCAGGGGCCGGATAAAACGGCCTCAAGGGCCCTCGAGACATAGGTTCCCTACCCCTGGTTTAATGGTTAGTGATTCTGAAAAACACCACTGGGCAGCGTGAAAAAACATAGCCTACACACACACACACACACACACACATTTTAGTAAAAGGCCAAAAAATGCCCTAGGGCCCCCAACAATCCCGTTGCCTAGGGACCCCAAAATCCTAGAAACAGGCCTGCCGACCCCCCACTCCCTCCCACCCACCTGACCTCACCCCACCCCACCCCACTTGAAATTGACTGGGGCAGCTCCCGATCTGATCACTGGCATTTACATATTAAAGGCTCTTCTAAGAAGGGGATGGGAGGGGGGCATGGGGGAGCCGCAAATGCTGTGGCTTGAGGTATGAGGCAATTTAAGGTGCAAAACTCATCCACAAATTCCTCTTTTCATGCAGTGAAAGAGTGGCGAAAGCGCTCCTCACGGCAAAGCGCCCCTCAGCCAATAGTAATATCTCTTCCAACTGTCTCTGGGAAGTCTGTGAACCAATAAACAGACAGTTCTGAGAAAGGGGGCGGGACGAGTGACAGCGTGCGGTCTATTTTGAATTTGGAGACTCACTCGAGAGACAGAGGGGGCAAGCGCAAACAGTAGTGCTGCTCTGCTGGATGGAGATTATTATGTTCTCATTAAACCACTCATTGCATGATGCAGGAGTTTCAGAGGGTGTTTTGGAACTATGTGATTTAATCAGCAACCGTTTGTGATTACGGAAAGCCTAATAGTTATGAGGTTACTATTTGGAATTAGAGAGAAAAAGAGCTTTGTTTTTGATCAGAGAAATCGCTAGTTAGCATGCTAACATTAGCCAAGTATGCCAAGCAATGAAATCCAGTAAAGTAGCTGTTAGTAGCCTACTCACTACTCACTAACACCCACCTGATATCATAATACTTGCTTAGGTTGACAAGCAATGTAAAGTAAGACTGGTGCAATGTTTAAAACAATTTTAGCTGCCATATCTCCTTCCATCCACATGAATTACCTGCTTGTTGTAAGCTTAAAAAAACATTAATTTCCAGACCAGAATGACATAGCCTACATTAATCATGTAACAGAACCATGCACAGCAGACAAGTGAGGCTATTTACTATATTTTGTATATTATGAAATTCAATAGCGTGACAGCTCTTCTCCCTTTCTCTCACCCTGTCCCTCCAAACACATAGATAGCCCCCTTCTCATTCTCCTACTCACAAATACACCACTATTTCCAGTCCAGAAATGAAATTGGTTTGGAAGACAGCACAAATGTGTAGCTTATTAAAATTGTTATGCTGCCATGCTTTGTGATGCTGTAGTGTAGATCAATGCAGACCTCCTTGGTAGGCGTATTGTCTACACATGCATTTTACATGCAA
>NC_085880.1:37110990-37128490 GCF_034702125.1 Engraulis encrasicolus | reverse complement strand
ATTTAGAAGTTAGACACGCCAATGTTTGGGGCATACATAAATGCCACCGCATGGGAAAAAAACAGCACTTACTGTAACTCTAAAAGTCTAAGAACACCAGTTCAGTATAGCCCATGTAAATGTTCAATTTAATAATTATTAGCCTAAGGTACCTGCAAAAAAACGCCTGCTGAATGCCTAAGCCCTTTCGGGGGAAAAGGTGCCCTCTGCCTATTAAAACCTAAATATCTCAGCCTCCTGAGCATGTGAAAACATGAAATGAGTTGCATTTAAAAGCTAGGATCCCCATCGTGCATTAGAATGTCTTCATTCACCTCTAACATACCCACATCTTTAATTTGGAAAAAGTTTGAAGTTAGAATAGAATAGATAAGAGTAGAATAGAGTCAGTGACAGTTCTATTTGGGGGCCCTAGGCGAAATATAGACATGGGGCCCTCTTGAATTATTTTTGTTGACATTTTCCATGGTGGGGCTGACTGTGGGGGGGGGGCTACAGTGGGCAGTTTTAATGGGGCCCCAGGCAATTATTATAAGTATTGTGTAGCTCAGGGGTTCCCAAACATTACCATGACAAGGCCCCCCAGATGCCGGTAGATTCCAGCCAAGGCCCCCCTTACATGGGCTGTGACAGGCAATTTTTTCTGCGCACCCGGTTTCATAACTCGATGAAGTTGGTGCATTCCTAAACCCATACAAGTACTACAGAAAGCATAATAGGCTATATTGTAAAGAAGATTGTTTAGCTTATTTGTGTTTATGTTGGCTTTTTAAGCTATTCAATTTATAAAATGAATCATTTTATTTTGCTATATTTTTACTGCCAACCTGCCACGACCCCCCTGGCATCGCCTCGCAGCGCCCCCAGGGGTCCCCGGCCCCCACTTTGAAAACCACCAGTGTAGCTATCTTGGCTGAAGGCCGGAGACTGGGGAGGTGGGGGGCGTGTGCAGTGGCCATGAGGGGGAGTGGTGATCCTTTAGGGTTTGGCCTAGAGGACGTGACACGAGCATTTATCAACTTCACTTTATGGAAGGTGTTTACGGTCTGGGACGTGACGTGCACACACAAACGCAAGCAAAGACACACATGCTTTGTTATGAAACATGCTCACATGCATGTGTGACTGTGCACGCACATGTACGGAAATACACACACGCATGCACGTACGGTATGCACACGCGCGCGCACACACACACACACACACACACACACAAATGAGGATGTATGCACACACACAAGCACACTTCTAAACACACAAACACATACGTATGCAACTATGCATACACACACACACACACACACACACACACAAACCCACAGCATATGCATTATTCATTGACATGCATGAACAGCTTGTATGCCCTGAGAGTTTACGGAGGTCAACAGAGCACACAAGTTAGAAGAACTTGTGCGTATACCACTGAATATTAATTCCAGAGTAAGCAGAGTAAGCAATTTTTTTATGTGCAGTTGTATCTTTCTGTGCTTGTAAGCTAGCTTTACTAACTTGCTAATGGTGTGCTGTCAGAACTGACAGATTGGTCGAAAGGTTTGTGAGTAACTGGACTTACTTTGAAGCTTGACTGCTGTTTCATTCCTCAGATGAGGAGTGTAGTTGCTTAGGCCAGATATACACAAGAGCGGGGCGTGGTGGCAGTGAGAACACTAGTCTTTCAGCTGAGTGTCGGGCGATGTGTTCTACTCGGCCTTTCACACCGTTCACAGCGTCGGCGTGCGCGGCCAGTCCTGTTCAAAATACCCCCACAGCCAATGCTAGTTTACTACTTTGCCATTTATTTCAACGGGACGCCGCCGGCCGTCAAAATTTCGTTTGAGTTCTATTTTTCCAATTCAGCGCGGCACGAAGCCATCTCCCTTGCCGTTACCGACCGAGTACTGCCGTGTTGGTGTGGATTGGAAGGACAGATTTGTTTTCATGTATTTTCCCCGCCACCTGTAAAAATCGCCTCCATCCCGCTTCCCTGTTCAGGTGTGTAAAGGAGCTTATAGCCAAACCCTTTTCACCAAGATGACTTGGGTCACAGAGAATGTTCTCAGGCTGAAAACTGAAACATTAGCTTCTGATTTTCAATATCAATTATCAATTGGTTAACAGTTTGGAGTGGTTTGGGTACAGTGTCAAAAAAAAGTAAGTGAACGATATTCAATTGAAAAAGGGAAATCATAAGTCAGTCCGTTGTTGGAGATTCCATATCTGGATTATTTGTTAGAAGTAACACAGCAAAAGCTGTTATTATTTCAACAGAAAAGCTCAAGAAAATTAATTTGTGTCATTTGTTTGTGGCATTTTTTCCCTACTGAAAATCACTTTCAGTCACAGTAGAGCCCAGTAGAACACAGACCGTAGGCCCATCCGTGGACCCGTGGACCCATATTGCTGATATTGCTGATTGCTGCAGATAGAGTTTCATAACAATCCCAACAGGAGTCTCACACAGTTCAGATGTTTCCAGACCAGACGCGGTGTGTGTTTGTGTGTGTGTGTGTGTGCGTGCGTGCGTGCGTGCGTGCGTGCGTGCGTGTGTGTGTGTGTGTGTGTGTGTGTGTGTGTGTGTGCGTGTGTGCGTGTGTGTGTGTGTGGGTGGGTGTGTGAGTGTGTGTGCGTGTGTGTGTGTGTGTGTGTGTGTGCATGGAAGCCAACAGGTGGGACAAAGGGGTCAGTTGTCCCGGGCCCAGGGACCTGGGTCTTCATTACATGTACCGAATGAGGGGGTCCTTTCAGATGACTTTATCCTGGGCCCAGCCAAAGCTGTCAGTGGCCCTGTGTGTGTGTGTATGTGTGTGTGTGTGTGTGTGTGTGTGTGTGTGTGTGTGTGTGTGTGTGTGTGTGTGTGTGTGTGTGTGTGTGTGTGTGTGTCTGTGTGTGTGTGTGTGTGTGTGTGTGTGTGTGTGTGTTTGTGTTGGCCTAGTGCCAGGTGTTTTTGCAGATGGGTCAAGCTGAGACGCAGGAGGGGGGTGTGACACTGCGAAAGAGCACACCTGTAGTGTGGCGAGCACCTGGAGTGGTGGGGGCGAGCAGGTGTGAGGTCAAAAGAGGTGTTGAGCAGAAAAAGAAGAATCAGCTGTTATTGACCAAGTAACGATGCTAAACCTGTTCAGACACAGTGTTATACATTTGCTGTTGCCAGAATGACAATTACCAAGTCATAATGTATTACTAAAGGCTCATCACGGGTGAGGCATAAATGCAATTTCTTTGTGTGCAGTGTCCAGTGAACACTTGCGTGCTGTGGAGTGCGGTGTCACAATGACAATGGGAGTTGGAGTTTCCCAGGTGGGCTTTTCGTTTTCGCTTTCATATGTGTTATATCAAAGACATTGAATACAACTAACTTTTCCACTTTCTAACCTTCTGAAATAATACACCCCCAGGTGAAAAACCCATATACTTAAAGTGTACTTTTTTTGACCGTACTTAGTACAAAGTGTACTATTTTCGGCGATTTAAAGTGCGCTTCATTGCACTATTAGTGCGCTGAAGCACTACTAAAGCAGTACTTCAGCACACTTGCAGCACACTGAGGATGCTAAATTGGCACCGCTTTTGGACAGCTTTAAGTGCACTACAAGCATACTTTGGAAAGTATGCTCCAAACACGCTTTTCATGCATTCGTATGGCATTAATAGTGTGCTTGAGTACACTTCTATAACATTTTATTGTTACTAGAAGTACAATAGAAGTATATTAACTTCATGCTTCTTTGGACTACATTGGAACATTTTAAGTCTGTAAAAAGTATATCATATTAAGTATTGTAAATATATAACAGGTATGCTTGAAGTATATTTACAGTACACTCCCAAGTACATGAAATAATATAAATGTAATAGTACAATCCATGCTGGTCCTCAGAGCTTGTACATTACACACAGCCACATGTCACAGTAGTGATACAGTATGCATGCCTAGCACGACTGACATTTACAATCATTGCATTGTTACAGAGATTTCAGATACACATTTCACTTTAATTCATTCTTGTTCCACCTACCTGCAATTGATCATTTGAATCGATCACTAATGGTGATCCTTGATTCTTTGTTTGAACAACTAGTTCCAACTTACCTCTCACCATGATGTCATGGGAAGTGTGAGCCTATATATACCAGAACATATACGTGACCATCATAATGACGGTGGGAACATGGTCATTTTTTGTGTACCACTTTAAAATTTTAAAACTCCTACAATAAACGCAGAATATAACAATGAGTAATATTTTCATGCAAACCAAAGATATTCCTTAGAGGTCAACGGCTTTCTGTTTGAGAAATTGAGCTCCAAGAAGTGCATTACATGATGGTACATGCATGATGATGCATGATGGGTAAATGCACTTTGTGTAAGCACACTTTGAATATATTTGGATGAAGCACAATCATGGTGCACTTAGAAAAAGTATACTTCCAATATGTTAAAGTGGTTTACTTTAAAGCGCACTGTAGAAAATCACACTTCAAAGTCACTTGTGTGAAGTATAATCAAAGTGCACTTAAAAAAAGTGCAATTGCAATATGTTATTAAAAACTTTTAGTAAGTTCACTATTAGAACACTATTAGTATATTCCTCTAAATACACTTTAGCCAAACATCTTCTAAGTGCACTTTATGTATGGTTCGCAAAGTGTACTTTCTTTGAGAGCAACTTAATTACATCTAATTTTAAGTACACTTTAAATAAGCATATTGTAAACGTACTTTTTCTTAGCACAAAAAGTGTGAGTGCGCTTTTAACATGCTAAGTACACTTCAGTTGTGCTTTTATTGTACTAAATTGAACCAATTTTTCACCTGGGCCATCATGGTGGATGTGTTTCACTGACTCACTGTGCCCTGTTACAGACGGCATCCTTTGTTTCGCCGCATCTGATATACGTAGATGCTGTTTGATAGTATTGCATCTTGCCAATACAAATTTGATGAAACTGAAGCAAAGGCTGTCAAACTGTTTTGCAATGACAGCAAATAATGAGAACGTGCCTCTGGGTCTGACACTTTAATACAATAATGTTTATATTTATTTTATTTCCACTTATGGTGTTTGAATTCACACGGCGCCAGCAAGCGATTTCATGCATAAGCAAAAAGGCAAGAAGGGCTGGGCTGGGCCTTAAAAACAGCCCAGGCATTATCGTCTCAGTCCGTCCACTCAAGCAAACAGAGGCTTGCTTTCGTACTATTTGCATAACCAGCGTGACGTCAAGTAATGAGTGCCATTGGCTGTACGCCCTATTTTAGGGGATAACATTGGGGGACAAACCAAGTCAAGACCCTGTTGGTGTTGGGAAGAAGAAGCCGAAGACACGGACCTGTAGACTAACGCTGTTCGCGTTCAACTTGCTGAAGACGAGTTGTGTTGTCGACTGTTAAAACAATATAGCCAAACAGCCGTGGCTGAAGCATGGACTACATTTATGTAGTCTAGCCGATGTTGCATGTAAGTTAATGAGACATTGGGTTTGTTGTTGTCCCCCTTTCAAGGGGCGGGACCGTTCTTTCACGCACAAAGTACTCGGATGGCCGGCTATGCGTAGATCCTCCTGACTGGCTCAGACCACTGTCTATACTGAAGATGGACCAATGGACTGCCCCCTCTAAATTGTGGGCAGGTCCCTAAGGGTCATGGAAGGCAGTGGTGTGCACATCCAAGGCACAGGTGCAGGACAAAAGGGTCAGACAACTATGAAAATGAAGTTGAATTCCTGCAGACTTGCTATTTGTATTTAGCCTGATAAACCAGACTAAATGTGAATGTCTAATTTAGTCTGGCCTCGATGCATAATACATCCGAAGATTGATGATGAGAACAACCTTCCCTCAAAACCCTGCCCGCTTTGATTCAAAACACATCTTTGCGTTGTAATTGGTTTGCCAGATTCATGGCATTCTGGCTTCATTGAATCATTATGCGAGGCCAGACCCACCCGTAGACAAAACATTTTGCCGTCCAGCGGGTGGCGCTGGTTCACCAGGCTATTTGTATTGTCATACAGGCAGGGCCGGATTAAGAAGGCCTGGGGCCCGCAGGCTACAGGCTGCTGTAGGCCCCCACGGAAAAGCCAAATTTTGTGACAAAATTACAGTCATAGACTGTGTCAGAATTACAGCCCAAGAGGAGTATTTGCATTTAAAACTCTACTTGAAACAACAGGCTAAGTTATCAATACAGCATTTTGTTACATTTCTGCAATTATATAGATTTGGCCAGCTGGGAGGCCCCTGTAGCCAGGCGGTGCCCTCGTAGAGACACAACACCTTCAGCGTTGCTACTAGTCAGGTCAAGAGCAATGCAGGTACTTTCTGAGCTCCTAAAAAATAGGGAACTCCTCCCACTTCGTCAGGAAGCAAACCTTTATCAAACCAAGGGAGGCTGGTCATCCATACATTTGGGAAATGTTAATGGCTATGCTCTTGATCAGACCAAGTCTGAAAGAGATTTGAAAGTTGATGATAATCAGGCTAGGACCCCTGGCAAGTGGGGATGGGCCCCCTAGGCTACAGCCATATCTGGCCTATGCTTTAGGTCGGCCCTGCATACCGGCCCCTAAGGATTTTTTTTTTTTTTAAAGCGTATGACCTTGAGAACGGCAGGCCCGCCAGGAAAGTGCCCTGTATGCTAGATGAGCAGTCCAACCCTGAAGGCAAGTATCATAGTTATACTTTAACAATAGTGATGCCACAACGTCATATAATACATATACGTACATTATTTGTCCGCATCAGCAGAATATACTTCGAGGGGCGAGAACAGCAGCAGCGCGCCAGGCAGGGAGATTAAATCAGTTTATTAATAACTTTTTAATAACACATTGCCCACATATCTGCCATCTCATCTCAGTGATGGCGTTGCGTTGGTTGCTGATTATTCTTCGAGATAACAGCTGCTTTTAAAAAATGAGGCAATTTGTATCCGATTATTATGACGTGACCAGAAATACCAATTAGATTGGGCATGGATCCTACACCAGTGATTCCTAAACTTTTTCAGTGAGGACCCGCTTTCTGGACTTTTCACGACCTACGCAATTTTTTTGTCCATTAATATTGCTATATTTTCCTTCAATAGTTTTTCCACTAATATTGCTAAATCCACCAGACAGCGAATACAATTCGCCTATTAACCATAAAAGTGAATACAAGACCCTTTTATCCGCGACCCCCCTTCAGTATCTCTCCACGACAAGCCCCCCCCCCCACGTAAGGGTACTTTGGGCGTGGGTCTACACAATTCTATGGGATGAACAGTGGCGGCTGGTCAAAAAAAATATTGGTGGGGCACCAAGAGTGATACTGTAAGCATATGTCACAGAAAATTTGGGATTTCTTAGGTGCAATTTCCTGCATTCTAGCGCATTTTTGGATTAACCTGTTTGACATAAGAAATGCAAAACCTGCTCGGATTCAGCCTGCATTTTCAGTTGCATGATGTACATAAATAGCAAATAAATGCTCAGAAAATTATATTTGCAAAGTGAAAATTTAATTTCTTCAAAATCAACAGTTCAGTTAGTCTCAATATTCATTTGCCAGGAACAGAGAAAAAATACAAATATATCATACAATACACACACACACACACACACACACACACACACATATCTAAATCAGAGAGACTTATACAGTCTAGAATATATACTTAAATAATCTCTGTCTAAATGACATATGAACAAAATATATACATAGTGTTTGTACCGTATTCACACCAGCACACATCAACATGTGCAAATATGCACACACACACACAACCTGAATCCATACGTGCAGATCATCTATCTGTATTCACACTAGCACACATCCACAACCTCAAATGCACGCGCGCACACACACACACACACACATACACACACACACACACACACACAAAACTGAATGTACATGGATCTTACATTATGAACAAATACAGTATCTGCATTCACAGCTGCACACATCTAGACACAAAAAATGGTGCAAGTCCCTATTTGTATAAGAATTTTGCTCTTCTGTCCTTCTGAGAAGCGAATTTTTCAATCACCCTGGAATTGAAATCATGAATGCCACGTGCCATCTTCTTTTCAATGGAGAGCATTGCTAGAGCATTAAGCCTGTCTTGTGCCATGGTATTCCTGAGGAAGGTTTTTATCCTGTTTAATGTAGAGAAGCACCTCTCTGATTCCGCTGTTGTCATGGGTGTGGTGATGAGGATGTTTAAAAGACTTACAGTTTCGGCGAAAGTGTCCTGAAGGTTATTTGCCATCAAAACCTGGTAAAGAGCCAGCGCACCACTGCAATTCTGGAACTCCTCATTGTCATAGATCAGGGACAGTTCTGTTTTAAGTCTGGCCTTGTCCAGTGAGGGATAGGCTTCCACTGTAGTTTCCAGGGCTCTATCTGGGAACTTTCTCCTGTGCTGTTGGAAGAGGTCTCCTTGCAACAAAGTGGCGCTGACAAGGTGTTTGGTGAAGGCAAATCTCTCTGTGGCATGGGTCATAATGGTGTCACACACCTATGAAATGTGAAATTTAAAAATTAAGAATTAGGTTTTCACAGGAAATGATGGGTAGAGACTAGAGAGAGGCAATAGATACATTTTATCACTCTGTAAGAAGCAATATACAACGTTTTTTAACAATACAAGCAGGCATTCATATAGAGAAGTGTAGACAATAGGAAATGAATGTAACCAAGGTGTTCCCTGCCAGTGCATCAGATTCAGGACATTCATGGAAGAGTGAGTTTAATAAGACTAACTGGGAGTGTTTAGGGGATATTCAGCAATCACATTTTGAATAGTCATTAGTTTTTTTCATAATATGAGATGGTATGATATAAAGGTATAATATATTTGTAGTTATCATTTCATGAGAATCATAATGGCCTGTGAACCCTTCTACTCTTGCATATCTATAATGTATAGAGTCTGCATCAACACCAGCAGACCTTGGTTATTTTATTGCAGAAATGCATGTGTTACATTGAAATACAACACATACAAACATAACATACATGATTGGACTATAATTCTGTGTAAATAACATTACACAACATTAAATGTTTTTTTGCGACAGAATTTCAGATAGTTGCCGTTTTTGAGTTAATTAAATGTTTATTGACACTCGGATGTAAACAAGTGCTTACCTCCTCTGCCAAACGGTGCTGTCTGTCCTCTTCCAACGTTCTCCGTCTCTTTGGGGCTGGTTCCTGAACAGGTCCCCTGTACTCCTCATCCCCAACCAAGAAAGGGACAGCATCCCTGATCCAACACATACAATTCATGAGTTCAGAAGGCTGTCAGTATATTAACCAACAATGATCGGATAATTAACATCACGGCTACTTTTAATATTGATGCATTTACCTGATATTCTGCATGCGGCGAATGAATGCCTGCATGGCCCCTCCGATGTAGATGGAGTCACAGTTTCTCCTCTGTAGCTGGCTGTACAAGATATCGACATGTGGCATAATCTTGTGGAAGAGGTTGAGGAAGAAACAGAATGAGTCGTCTTCCAGCATACGGACAAACCCACCGGCTTCTCTGTTTGTCTGTCCATCAAAAGCGTCGCTGTTGCGGATGGTCTGAAAACACCTGACCAGGTCATCCTTGTGCTCGTACACAGTGTTCACTGCACGACTGTTAAAGTTCCAGCGTGTTGACGAGGCACTCGGAAGTCTGTGGGCCACCATTTCATCAAGCACAGCTGTTCTCTTGGTCGACTTGGTAAAAAAAGAAGCGAATCCCCCCATATCTGAAAAGAAGTGACTTATCTGGGGAATGTGAGAAGTTGCTTTCTGCATGACAAGGTTGAGTTGATGGGCGTAACAGTGGGTGTAATGCGCGGTAGGGTAGATGTCTTGCACCTTGCGCTGCACTCCGCCAGTGGCTCCCCTCATCACAGCGGCCCCATCATAGGCCTGGGCAATCAACTTTCCACCCTGGCCCTCGGGAAGAATAGTGCGCAGCCTCTCCAGCAAAGCATCCGATATCACATCCGCACATGCCCTTTCCAGCTTCATGAACTCGAAAAAAAAACGTTCTTGTACGTTATGCTCGTTGTCGATGTAGCGTAGTACTAGAACAAGCTGACAATGAGTGGATACGTCAGTGGTCTCGTCTGCCTGGATAGCTACGTACCGCGCAGTTGTAACCTCTTCGATTATTCTTTCTTTAAGGACTGCCAGCATACAGTCCAACAGTTCGTTTTGTACAGTTTTGGATGTACCTTTGAACACGGTGGCGTTGTCCAGGTGCTGCCTCAGGTCCTGATCGATTGAAGCCAATAGGTCCACCAGGCCCCTGAAAATTCCTGGGTTGTCAGAACTCTCTCTCTCGTCGTGTCCCCTCATTGCCAGCTCAAACGCACCACAGAATTTCACACAATCAATGATCTTTGACAAAACATGTCTATTTTTGTCTACCTCCTCATTGTGCCGCCGAATGGCTATGCGGTGACCGTCGTCTAATTGAGTCGCTATGCTGACCCTCCCTAGCATGGCAAGCTTTACACAATTCTCCATGTGCACTCTTGACCGTTCGTGTTTTTTCATCCGTTCAGATAAGTGCTTTAAATCCGTCTGTCCAGACTCAGTCCATGTCGTATCGGACTTGTCATTTTTGAAGAGGATGCAGGGAAAACAAAACAGTGCACTGGTTGCCCCACAGCCTGTTAGCCAGGACTTTCGCTCAAACCAACTTCGGTTAAAAGTCCGAATGTACTTCCTCGTCCCCTCTTTGGTTGGCTGTGCTATATTAATCTCTGGTTTGTCGGGCCCCAGCTCCTTCACCTGTATCCTTTCAGCCATCGTCCTTCTTGCGAAAGGATAGTTCCTCAAAGAAATGACTGAATTTGGTGGATTCACCTCAGCTACGGTCAATATCGCCGCCATCATTCCTCTCAGATTGTGTAAAACGTCAACAAAGAAGTTTAGCTGATCACTATGGTGACAGCACAAACATTTCTGTAGTTCGCAATTTCTAGCGCCCCCAATCATTTTTTTTTTTTTCGGCGACGCTGATAGGCTGAAATGAATCGATTTTTTTTAATATTTTGTCTTGGCAACCATTTCCCGATTGGCCGTTTGCCTCACTTCAGGGTCGCTCAAGACAGCGCCCAAGAAGAGAAAATTGTGATTCCCACAGTCGAAATTCAAAGGCAGACATGACAGATTCATTTTGGATTATTGTAGAAACACACATGAATACACTTGGCATGGACCACACATATGTGGGGAAATGATACACATATTATTTCGAATTATACATTTATTGTTTTCTCCTCCTCTTCCTCTCAGCGGCAGGAGGGCCAGAGCCGTATATAAAGAGAGTCCGGCCAACTCGAATCATGGCGCCATTTTCGTTCCCCACGGCGAGGATTCTACAGTGTAACCCTATGGGCAGCATACCGTCAAAATCGCTGGATCTAAAATACAAATAAGGCTTCATAGACCATCAAACTTGGGTTGTAGTATTATCAAGATCCCAACATATGAAAACAAACGTTAACAGGTTCGTTCGTATGGAAGGGGTTTGCTTAAAAGAGGGTTTTTGTCGGCATAGTTTTGATGTGCTCAGCAGTGCATTCAAGCGTTGCCGAGTTGTTGTTGCCTAGGTACAGCCAACGTCAAAGTCGATAGGCCTATTTAAGTAATGTACATAAATAATATTCACAACGATGCTCAAGTTCATGTACAGGGACCCTGGTGATACTTGCGCCAAAGTTTCACGTTGTGTCGAGATTTAGTAGTTTAAAAATAACGATGTGCTCAGCAGTGCATAATCAGGATTGCAGGTCACTGTATGAGTCTGGATGCTCGTAGCAGTCTGGATATCCGAGACTGGACGTGAGTTTAAACCGCAGGGGGAAAGGACCTTATTAGCGCGACAGAAATAATAACTTGGTGGGCAAAGTTATGTTTTCACAGTATAGCATACTTATTACAGGTGGCAATTAAGATTTGACAAGCTAATTTCAAGTTATGACAGAAACATAACCCCATGCCATCATCATGGCTATTTATTTCTTTCAAAAGTAATTGTTAACAAAAGTCGTAGGGGGGGAATACATTTACCTCACACAACACGGAGAAATCTGCTGCTTTCCGGTTATTAATGCTGACCTTTAATCCATAAAGGGGAGTTTATATCCATGCATGTCCCAAATCCTCCGTTTATGTCACGAGTTAAACGATGCTGTTTGTTTCTCCTGACCCGGCCCTGCGCTACAGCCATATGCACAACAGTTTGACATAATAATGATGTTATAATATTATAGTGAAGCGTTGTTTTTTATATCTGATAATGCTCATTAATGGGAGCGTGGGGAACGAAAATGGCGTCTATAAAACATGTGACCAGCCCAGAACCAATCAAAATAGCGGGATAGCTCGAACGTTCGACCCCATAGTTGTCCAGACTCTCTCTATATACGGCTCTGAGGAGGGCGGCGCCCGAGCGCCCTCTATGGGCAAGCCGCCACTGGATGAAGGTTTTCCAGGATGAATATAATACTTATGATAGGATAAGACCGTATGCAAATAACAAAATAAAGATTCAACAGTTCAAAGTTCGATGTACAGCTCCTAGGTGCTGGTAGGCCTAAACGCAGGAGTGTTCAATACTTCAAAGGAAAGAAGTCTACCGCACACTTTCTTGACTCTTATGCTCGTTTATTTAGAGCGAACAACGCGTTTGAGGACGCACTGAGGCGAAACGCGTTGTTCGCTCTAAATAAACGAGCATAAAAGTCAAGAAAGTGTGCGGTAAACTTCTTTCCTTTGAAACAAAAAAAGCTGTGTTGTTTGTATCCTCACCACGCTCTTACTCAAATGGAGTGGAACAATCTGACTGTGTGACTTAATTGAAATGAAAATGCTCTGCTGGCTATGCGTGTCGATTATCGACAGCATGCTGTCAGTCATGCCAGGTATTAATACAGGAGTCTCGCTGGTCTTGTGAAGGCGCAGGAAGTAGTAAACGCCCCATTGGACAGAGGAAAGTTTAGGGGGGGACTTATTTTGTCCTGAGGGAAACAGGCAAGAGACAACAACCAAGGGGTAATTCCACGGGCTTCTGTTTTTTCATATGGTGCATCGACGGGAGACAGACAGGAAATCTTATTCAGGGAAGAGACATCTTGACACTTCAAAGACTTCTGATCTGATCTCCTCTGACACTACTGGACAATGCTGATTTTCTCTCTTGTGTTGCTTTGTCTAAAATGTGTTATACCCACATCAAATAATAATAGGCGTCCAAACATTGTTGCTACTGCTGCTGTTGTTGTTTTTCTCCCTTCTTCTTCTTCTTCTTCTTCTTCTTCTTCTTCTTCTTCTTCTTCTTCTTCTTCTATGATGATATCAAAACATACTGGGGGAGAATTTGATTTGAGTCCGTTCGATTTTAGTGAGAAATTCAAAGCTTTTGAGTGTTGAATTAACACTGAAAAGCCAATAAATACCAAAACAATTCTCAAAGTCTTCATTCCACACAAAAATAGTTCAAATTAAAACAATTCCAACTAAATCCCTGGAAACCGAATCACATTGCATGTTTAATTGTATATAAACTCTTTGCAAAAAAACCCTCCTCATTGCCACAGTCCTTGCACTTTTTACTAATGTACTTGTTTTTAACATCTCCTTTTTCTATAACATCTCTATCTCTATCTATCTCTATTTTGTATCTTTTTTATAAACTTTTTAATCGTCCTGGTCCCGTGTCTGTATGTGTGCCGTTTGCTTTTTGCACATCTCTATGTATGTTACTGCTGCAACAAATGAATTTCCCCATTGTGGGATAATAAAGGGCATACTTATTTATTTACTTAAGTACAGTAATTTACCCTGGGAAATGTAATGAGCATGTAGGAGAACCGTGTGTGTCCTCTAAGCGTTTACATGGTGTCGACGCTGGTTAGCAAAAGCGCAGAAGTTTCTTGGCGCGCGACGCTCTGTTATGGATGTGTGGGTGGGTGATGTTTTTTGGCAGCGCATGCGGTGGCAGTGGCGAGGAGGACCAAGGGCCTCGTCCAGTCAGGGGCCTCGTCATTGCTTTATAACATTCGTTTTCCTCCTACCTTTATACATCATGGATTATTATGGGGTGCGCCTCAAAGTTGTTCTTCGCCCAGGGCCTCAGGTCTCCTAAAACCGCCACTGCTCTCTCTCCCCACTCACTTCCTATCCAACCGTTCACTGCACTATCGTAATAAAGGCCAAAAATGCCCCCAATTTTTTTTTTTAAATATTGTCTGCTCCAAAATAGTGTTAAATTCTCTAAGTGTTCATTGGACACTCAAAGAGTTCAAATCAAACTAAATCAATTGAGACCAAATAGCACAGCATGTTTCATCGTGTATAAACTCTCTCCACACTGCAAAAACCCCTCCTTATTGCGGCAGGGAGACTGACCTTGTAAGTACAGTAATTTACGCTGGAAAAGACCCCCAGCTAAATGTAATGAGCAAGTAGGAGCACCGTGTCCTCTGAGCGTTTTACATGGTGACGCTGGTTAGCAAAGCGCAGAAGTTTCTTGGCGCGTGACGCTCTGTTATGGATGTGTGGGTGGGTGATGTTTTTTGGCAGCACATGCGGTGGCAGTGGCGAGGAGGGCTGAGGGCGGGCGATTTTCTGCAGTGTTGCCGCGGGCAGCCGAGCGGGCGGGCGGGCGAGCCGGCTGCTCGGTGGCAGTGTTGGTTGCCATGGCGTTTGAAGGGCATCAGCAGGGTTGTCAAGACCGTCGGCAGGGGTTGAGTTGTTGCTTGAGTCGTTGCTATGGAAAGCTCGGCGTGTGTGATTCATGTACGCACTTCCTCTACTGGACTCCATCCTCTAGCGAAGAGCAAAACAAATTATCCTCCCACTCTGAAACGACTTTCCACCTACTGCTGTCGTTGAATGTGTGTGTGTGTGTGTGTGTGTGTGTGTGTGTGTGTGCGTGTGTGTGTGTGCGTGCGTGCGTGCGTGCGTGCGTGCGTGCGTGCGTGCGTGCGTGTGTGTGTTTGTGTGTGTGTGTGTGTGTGTGTGTGTGTGTGTGTGTGTGTGTGTGTGTGTGTGTGTGTGTGTGTGTGTGTGTGTGTTTAAGATGTAGTGTGTGTGTGTGTGTGTGTGTGTTTAAGATGTAGTGTGTGTGTGTGTGTGTGTGTGTGTGTGTGTGTGTGTGTGTGTGTGTGTGTGTGTGTGTGTGTGTGTGTGTGTGTGTGTGTGAACGGCTGTGGAAGGAGAGAGAGAGTAGAGAAGAAATGATGAGGGAAGAGTGTGTATGTGAGTGTATGTGTGTGTGTCCTTGTCAGTGTGTGTGTGTGTATGTGTGTCTGTGTCAGTGTGTGTGTGTGTGTGTGTGTGAGAGAGAGGGAGAGATGCAGAGAGAAGGGAAGTAGAGTGAGTGGTGAGTATGTAATGGGATATTGTACATCAGTTGTGCGCTGGCGGGGCCTGATAAACATGTAGCTTTGAAGTAATGGAGTTTGGCCTATGGGGGAGGGGAAGGGAACAGGGCCGTAACCAGATATTTACAAATACCGAGGTCAAATACTGCATGCTGTGCATACTGAACATTTAGAATGCTTCAAACACTTCAATCAGTTTGTTTCCATTAATCACTGCCCTGAGGATAAATGGGGGTGGTGTACATAGACTGAATTTATCACTGTTGATCATATATCGGTTTTCATCAATAGATACATTCTACATTACTGAAAAAAAATACAGAGGACATGACCTCTGTGTCCTCAATGGTAGTTACGGCCATGGTAGGGAAGGGATCAGACATGTGCCCCATCCTCCTGCTCCCTGCCTACCCTGGGCTGACCAGACATATGAAGAGTCTGGTTGCAAAATGGTGTATAGTCTACTATCCACCATTTTTGACTTTTGCATTTTATTATTGGAAATGACTGTTCAGGGGTCCGTTTCTCGGTTCTTGTCGTTGCTAACCGCCTTAAGACCGCCTTAAGACCGTCTTAAGACCGTCTTACTGTTCCCTTGGATTTAGTGGCGAGTGTCGCTGTCAAGAGAGAGTTGAGTCGCTCTTATGAAGGACTTTGCAAACAACGATAGCAAAGACGCTTTCGAGAAACGGACCCCAGAATTCTTATCATTTATGTGTCTATTCTTGCCATTCAAATACATTGAGAACATACTTTTTAGAAAGGGGTTGAGGGGTAGGGAAGGGATCAGACATGTGCCCCATCCTCCTGCTCCCTGCCTACCCTGGGCTGACCAGACATATGAAGAGTCTGGTTGCAAAATGGTGTATAGCAGTGATTCTCAACTGGTGGGTCGGGACCCAACAGTGGGTTGCGGAGGGTTCCTGGGTGGGTCGTGGAGCTGTGATGCAATGCACTAAAAATGACTATGATGTTGAAGACAGAGTGAAACATGGTTAATAGGCCTTTTCCTCTCCACTACTTCATAAGACACATTGTATATCAGCATATCTCTCTCTCTCTCTCTCTCTCTCTCTCTCTCTCTCTCTCTCTCTCTCCATCTCACTGTAACCCACCTTTCTACCACTCACCTCTCTCTCTCTCTCTCTCTCTCTCTCTCTCTCTCTCTCTCCGACCCCATCATTTCTCTGTTTCTCTCTTCCCTATCTCCCTCTTTTTCACCCTCTTTATTTCTCCATCCCTCCGGCTTTTTTCTACAGTATACTCTCTGTTTTTGTTTTTGCGTACTCACACACTATCTCCATCACATGTTGTCACACATCACTCTCTCTCCATCTCTCATCTCAATCAGCTCAACTATTTTCCACTTCCATCTTTTCCCTCTTCCACGGGTCAATTCTGCCGTGTGAATTCAGCATTTGGGCAGTAAGAGCGACTGGAAGAAATTGACTACCTAAGTGTTGAATTAACACTCTGCCATATACTCTTGCAGTCATCTCCCCCGTCTCTCTCTCTCTAGCTTTCTCTCTCTCTCTCTCTCTCTCTCTCTCTCTTTGTCCTCTCTCTCCCTCCTCTCTCTCCCTCCTCTCTCTCTCTCTCTTTGTCCTCTCTCTCCTTTTCTCTCTTTCTCCCTCTCTCACTCTCACTTTCTCTCACTTTCTTTCTCTCTCTTTCTTTCTCTCTCACTCTCTCTTTCTCTCTTTCTCTCTCTCTCTCCATCTCTCTCTCTCTCTCTTTGTCTCTCACTCTCTTGTGCTCTCTCTCTCTCTCTCTCTCTCTCTCTCTCTCTCTCTCTCTCTCTCTCTCTCTCTCTCTCTCTCTCTCTCTCTCTCTCTTTCTGACTCTGTCCGTGATGGATGGAGGGAATCAGAAATCACACACAGGAGGTGCAGAGTCCTTCAGCTGTAATCAGGAGTGATGTACGACTCATTTTTCATTAGTGCCGTCGTCTATTACCGCCGCTGTCGCCTCGCCGCACAGAGTGCTAATGTGTGATGTGTGATGTCTGCCCTGTGTGTGTGTGTGTGTGTGTGTGTGTGTGTGTGTGTGTGTGTGTGTGTGTGTGTGTGTGTGTGTGTGTGTGTGTGTGTGTGTGTGTGTGTGTGTGTGTGTG
>NC_085880.1:37103490-37105990 GCF_034702125.1 Engraulis encrasicolus | reverse complement strand
TGATGTTTCACAGACACAAACACAGCCTGTCACACACACACACACACACAGACAGGCACAGACACAGACACGCATGCGCACACACACAAAGACATGCACGTGCACACAAACACACACACACGCACACAGACAAAGACACGCACGCGCACACACACACACTCACACGGTGCACACCCAAGCATACACACAAGCACACACACACACACACACACACACACACACACACGCAAACACATGCACACACACACACACACACAAACAGTATATCTTTTCTTTATTTCCTCTTGCGATGCCGGCCCCATTATAAGAAGTCCATCTCTGTACCATTTAATGCATATTAGATGGAATGAGACTTGCTGCGTTTGATCCATGGCTTTTACTTTTTAGCAGCTCGCATGCAGGGGTGGAGCTATAGGGGGGGGCATTTGCCCCTGGGCCCAGGGCCCTCCTATATTGGTGGTGGGGGCCCTATTGTGACTTGGCAGGCTGTATAGGGGGGCCCTATAAGTGTCTTGCCCTGGGGCCCTGTGTGCAATTCTTCCGCCACTGCTCACATGTGTAATAAATGTCAGGCCGTTGCATAATCTAAGTTCATGGAGCTGTCCGGGGCCTTTATTACAGCGATATTTTATTCCCCAAGTTTTTAATTTCAGCCATTAGATAATTGCTACAAGAGTTTTCGGATGGATTTGCCATCATCAGAGGGTTTCAAAATGGGAAAGTGCGTGATGCTGTAGCTGGATGTAGCCCTATTTCAAGACATTTTTGCATCATCTTTTTTATTTTATTTCTCTTTTTTTTTAATGTTCGTCAATGACCACCAAGCAATACCATAAAAATAAACCTCCCTAGCTGTAGGCCTTTGTCTGCGATGTATGTGTACCGTATTTGTAATGCCTGGCCTGTCTCCTCCCACTGATAGGTCACTCCGTCAAAGTTAAAGTACTGTGAAATCAAATTGCCCCCTCATGCGATTCTCCTTACCAGGAAATGGAAACTTTAAACCAATCAGGAGGCTGCAGTTCACCTGGCTGGAGGAGTACAATGGATGGACCGTCAAGGAGGACTTGGACCGGCAGCCAACTGAGTATGACATGGAGGAGAGAGGAGGGGTGAGGCAGACCAGGGTTGCCAGATGTGGCTGATGATTTCCAGCCCAAAAAATGCTCAAAACCCGCCTAGAAGCACAAAATTCCGCCCAACTCCATTGATTTCTATGGCAAAAATTGTGCAGGTTTTTCTGCTAAATGCCATTTTTACCCGCACACGGCCATCTTAAGCAGCCCAATTGGGTGGGAACCAGCCCAATCTGGCAACACTGAGGCAGGCAGCAGGTGTTGTTGCACAGGGCTGGACTGGGACAACAAATAGGTTCCAGCACACTAGGCATTTCCAGCCAAGACCGGTCCGCCAGGTATTGAGTAAGTGAGTAAGTACATTTCATTTATAAGGCACATTTAAAAACAGTAAAACTGACCAAAGTGCTGTACATTGTCTATTGAGAGAGACAATGAAGACATTTTTAGTTATCAATTTTGAGCTATTGAATTTCACTCTGAGAGCTCAGCTGTAGTGCCATAAGGACTGATACCACTACATTGAGGGGAGAACCAGGCCGAAATAATCAACAGTCCACCGGGCAAATGCCCTGTATGCCCTATAGGGCCAATCCAGCCATGATGATGCAGTTAGGTGGTCCACAGTGGTGTAGTCTACGTAGAACGCTGGTATACGGAGTGTACCCACTTCTAAATTTCAGGGATTTCAGTATACCCACTTAAAATTGATTGATCCATTATTTAGAAATAGCACAAATATATACAGTATACCCACTTCAAAAATTGCTGAAATATACAGTATACCCACCACAAAAAAGTAGACTACACCACTGCTTACCCACAGTAAAAGAGAGATTGCGTGTGCTGAAAAACCTTGAGCTTGTGATTATTCCAGTGAATGAAACATCGTTATTCTCTCCTCAACATTTTAGGTTCAAAATGAATCACTAATATTACTGAACTCTCGTGTTTTTTTCCAGACAGATTGCTGTGGGCCCCCTCAGAAGGCAAATTTGGAAGAGAATTAGACAGTTAAGTGTCATAATTACGAGCTAGGAATTAAGGATAAAGAATTCTTGGCCAATTGGCCAATCGGCCCAAGGTGTTGCAGTAAGGTGGCCCTTACCCACATAAAAGCGAGATTGTGTGTGCTACATGTGCTGCTGCACATGAAAAATTGCAGTGGAACTTCATTATTCTCTGTCAACATTTTAGGTTGAAAATGAATCACTAAGATCACTAAACTCGCATGTTTGTTATTGAGATATTCCCCTGAAAACGCTAATTATTAGTCATCCTTCATGCACTCAGCAACCACACAGGGCTAAATGAATGCACATAGGACATTGCATTCTGCATGTAGCCTGCTGTAGGCGCCAAGTAACAAGAAAGGTGATACATTCACTTACGAATTCATGGCACATAGGCCTACAGCCACCACA
>NC_085880.1:37075990-37090990 GCF_034702125.1 Engraulis encrasicolus | reverse complement strand
GAGTGGTTGTCAGGAGGACAACAATGAGATTTTGTGATAATACTGAGATGCAGTGTGTGTGTGTGTGTGTGTGTGTGTGTGTGTGTGTGTGTGTGTGTGTGTGTGTGTGTGTATGTGTATGTGTGTCTGTGTGTTTTTGTATGTGTGTGTGTGTGTGTGTGTGTGCACGCTCTCAAGTACCCCTGCAGATGCATAATTCTTTCCAATTTTT
The DNA here is from genome assembly GCF_034702125.1 of Engraulis encrasicolus. Classification (NCBI taxonomy): domain Eukaryota; kingdom Metazoa; phylum Chordata; class Actinopteri; order Clupeiformes; family Engraulidae; genus Engraulis; species Engraulis encrasicolus. Next base: position 37,090,779 of record NC_085880.1, on the reverse strand, counting down.
CCTGTGTGTGTGTGTGTGTGTGTGTGTGTGTGTGTGTGTGTGTGTGTGTGTGTGTGTGTGTGTGTGTGTGTGTGTGTGTGTGTGTGTGTGTGTGTGTGTGTGTGTGTGTGTGTGTGTATGAATATGTGTATCTGTGAGTCTGAAAGACCAATAATTATGCTTCCATATGCTGGAAATACATTTATGTGCGCTGTATGTGGGCATATGAGTAGGCGAAGACCACCCACTGTCATCTCTCTCTCTCTCTCTCTCTCTCTCTGTCTCTCTCTCTCTCTCTCTCTCTCTCTCTCTCTCTCTCTCTCTCTCCCTCCCTCTCTCTCTCTCTCTCTCCAAGCGACAGACTTAAATGTGCACGATATCGCATTTAATGATGTGTTGAGTTTCTCATACAGAAGGCTCAACACGTACTCAACACAGAAGAAATTCAGCATCTACAGTATACAAGGAAGCTGGCAAGTAGGGACAAAGGGGTCAGTTGCCCCGAGCCCAGGGAGAAGTGGGGCCCATAATTGGGTCCTAATCATTACATTGAATGTACATATTAGGTGGGGGGGGCCCTTTCGGATGACTTAATCCAGGGCCCAGCCAAATCTGTCAGCGGCCCGGACAGTCTAGTAGCACTGGCGGTTGACATGGCTGGCCCTCCGCTTAGCAGTGTCATAACTCACGCAGACAGCATCTGACAGGAGACCAAGAGCACACAAAATCAATTTAGTCCGTGACCCTAGTATCCCATATTCCAAACTTCAACCCTGGCCTGAACTGCCCTTGGGGGAAAAAACCCTTGCCCTCATAGCTGTTAAATCCGTGCTGCAAATACGTCTGTATGACCATGACCTGACATGTATTGGATATGAGGACCTAACTCTGTAGCACCACGGATCAGATCATTTCACACACTTTTATAGGCTTTTGCGGCGGTTTAGTCGTGGTATAACCTTGGGGCTGTCATTTCCAAACGGCTTTAAGTCTCCAACATGGCGCAATAAGATGACTTGACTGTCAGATAATACTTTGGACGCAGGGAGAGAGTACGCAACTGTCACAGAGGGCATTAATTAGTCAGTCGTTGCAGCATATATTCAACTCTGGCTGCCAGGAAGTGGTGTGAAGGCAGACTCTGATTGGTCCAATGGTGTCAAAGAGCTCAGCTGCCCTGTCAAAACTCTCTCTGCAAGAGGGAGGCAGACCCGCATTCATTATGGTGGCACATCTGAAACAAATATGCGCTCACGAACACATGGGTTGTCTTCATTATCTCTCGTTTTTTTCTTTTTCTCTCCCTATCTCTCTCTTCATCTCCACCTCTTTCTCTCTCTCTCTCTCCCTCTCTCCATCTCCCATTTCTCGCCCTCAGTCCCTCCTTTCTATTAAACAGTCTCTCTCTCTCTCTCTCTCTCTCTCTCTCTCTCTCTCTCTCTCTCTCTCTCTCTCTCTCTCTCTCTCTCTCTCTCTCTCTCTCTCTCTCTCTCTCTCTCTCTCTCTCGCTCTCTCTCTCTGTCTCTCTCTCTCTCTGTCTCCTTAAGGGTATGCCACACAGTAAAATAAGACCACTAACTTCTTGCATATTGTTAAAGACAACTCATTTTTTGTCAGTCACTGTTACCCCTCCCTGCGCCATTGCATTATTATTATTTTTTTTATTTTTTTTGCATTTCTCTCGCCCCAGTTCTGCAGAGTCTGCCAGCATAATGCACCTCCTGCAGATTTGATTATTAAAACCAGGACCACTCACAGCTTTGACCAAGGCCGGGACAAAATCACCTGAAAGCTCACACACACAAATTCAATATAGTGGGGCCCCAATTCTGGGACCGCCCATTCCCTGGGCTGACTGAGTCCCCATGGGGCCATGTGTAGGTGGCCCACACCGCCTCTGCTTTACTGTATGGATATATGGCTGGGGGGGGGGGGGGGGGGGTGTCCATTGGAGCTGATTGTCCATTGGGCCCACAATTTGCTGCTTACGCCCCTGGGCCCAGGACAACTGACCTGTTTGTCCAGCCCCCTGTGCTGTGGACCTGATTACGTAAAACTTTCTGCAATATAGAGCCACTGCCTGGCTATTTCTGCACTGCACAACAGAGTGGATCTTAATTTGTTTCCTGTCGTGTTCGCTGACAGCTTGGCCTGTCATACAGAAAATTGGCGATGCTGTTCCTGTCCGGAAGCTATGCTGCTACAGTTTGCCTTCAGATGTGAACCATGAGGAGTAGCTCTCTTCTCTCTCTCTCTTTCTGTCTCTCTGTCTCTCTCTCTCTCTCTCTCTCTCTCTCTCTCTCTCTCTCTCTCTCTCTCTCTCTCTCTCTCTCTCTCTCTCTCTCTCTCTCTCTCACACACACACACACACACACACACACACACACACACACACACACACACACACACACACTCACTCATGCTCTCATGCCCATTTCCCTTCTCTCTGATAAAAAAAAACTTTTATGGGACAAAATGCCCTGATAAGAAGAGATGCAGGGGCTTCCTGCGGTCACATTTCAGGGTTTAGTGGCACCTGAGCACTAAGGAAGAGATAGCAGTGATGACCAGCGGTTGTAATGCACTGATAATTTAAAAAAAAAAAACTGATAATACAAGTCTAGCTTGATGTCATGTCGCACAGAACATCTTTAAACTTCGGACAAGTTGCAAGCTCTGTGGGTAGCCTAACTGCATAGAACATTTAAATAGGCCTATGTATTGGCCTTCGCAAATATTATGAATATGAGTATATGACATTATAATTATATGAGAAAAAAAACAAAACATAAACACAAGTCACAAAAGCATGTTTTGCTTTTTGATTGTAGAATTTTAAAGATTTGTTTCCAATTATAGGCCTGAATCCACGAAAAAGCCTAATTTGATTTTACATATATAAACTTCGTTTCCAGAACTGTTATAGGCCTATGTCTTTTTTTTAATCCACATAGACATAGGGTGCATCCCAATATGTGACCTTGCCTCCTCCACTTGCCTCCTCCACTCGCTTCTCGTCATGATGACATCACTGACAACAGCATTATATTTCAATATCTTGCAAAAGCTCAATTGTAAAGTCTTTTTCTCATTTGCAATTGGGATGGTGAATGAAAAACAGTCCCTCAAAAGTTGTTGTGGCGAGGCTGACAGCTGGGAAACTGTATCGTTTTCTCCACGGAGGAGGGGCCAGGAGGCGGGGCGAGGAGACAAGCGCAAGTGGAGGAGGCAAGGTCGCATATTGGGATGCACCCATACTATGCACCAATAGTAGGCTAGTAGATCTGTGTGTTCATCCCAGCACGTATTTTCAAACAGGCACTTCACTAGACTACTTGTGATTGCCTTGAGGACCCGTACAGTTCAAAGATGGCGGCGGCCATTCGTGTGTGCTGTGCCCTCCGTGCATCATTTGGAGGTATTAATGTAGTACTTTTAGAGTTTCTGTTTTATATGTGACATTTTCTACTTGATTGTCATCTCTGCTATTTGAATAATATGTGAAAAGGGTTATGTCTGAGACTGTTTAAAGAGAGAAACACCTTGAGATGTCACGATGCTTTAGCCACTGCTAATAACATGTCATTCTCTGTCATAAGCGTAGGTCATAAAATACATAGAGCTGGCTAATTCTGCGAATAATAGCCTACATATTCAGCCACAAGTACGTTCTGTGCATAAGTAACGGAGACGATGTCTGTCAGAAAATGTATCATTAGCTAACGTTACTCAGCATTGCTGTCATTACCCGCAGTATCCTGTATCGCGTGGCAAAAACCCTTCTGATTGAGATCTGCATAGCGATATGAGCATGTTGCCCTCTCTACTCAACTCATGTAACTTAGGGTCCTGTCGTTTTTCACTCATCGTCACTCAGACATCGGAGGAAATAAGCCTGACATGCCCCTTTTGATGCATAATGATTCTGAAATGAATCTACATTAGACACTTCAGTTCAGTTAATCTTCTTGGTTTCCATCATGAGAGAGAGAGAGAGAGAGAGAGAGAGAGAGAGAGAGAGAGAGATGCATCGGTCGTTCACTCCTCGGTCTTAAAAATGCATCTCTATATGATGCTGCTGCAGCAATTGTGTTGCTCTAAAATAAATTGACACCAGCCAGCCGGCCAAATGCTGGTGAAATTTAAGTTTAGCTGGTAGAAAAAACAACTTGCTTGCCACTTTTACCTTTTAGTGAATGTGTGTGTGCTTGGCTTGTCAGATTAACGTCTACAAACCATTTTTTTCTGGTGACGGGGAAAAAAGCCCTGATTGTATGTACATTATTTTTCATGACAGGGTCACCATCTCTGAGAGTGATTGGCGGCACTGTGCAGCTTTCCCAGCTGACCACCAGGCCAAGCCCTTTACACTGGACATGCGCAGCACCTTCTGCAGTGGCATGGCAGCAGACCAGGCATGGGAGCTTCTTCAACAAATGTAAGTCTGCCTTCTCTAACTTGACTTGACTTTACTACCTCATTGTTCACAACACCCTATGTTGCACAAAAGCTGCACAATGTTCTCACCTAGATGATGTGCTTTCCAGTTGCTTTTTGTCCCCCTTGTTGTAGTATGGGGCACCTAAGTCACGCCCTTCTACTTCCGATCCATGGGGCTGTAGCTCTCAAAATTTCAAATGGGAGTAAATGGAGGGAGCCAAGCTAAATCCTCATCCTGTTGGGCATGTGCTCCGGATTTCACATCAAGTCAAGTCAAGTCAAGTCACGTCAAGTCAAGTCAAGTCAAGTCAAGTCAAGTCAAGTCAAGTCGGTTTTATTGTCAATTTCTTTACATGCACTGGTCATACAAAGAATTTGAAATTACATTTCTTGCTTTCCCATACAGACATAGACTAATCTAGGTAAGGACATAGACAGTATAGACATAGACAGTACTTATACATGGACTTAAGACAGTATGGACATAGACAGTGCTCATACAGACATTTAAAGTGCAAGACTGGACAACAGAAGACTTGTAGAGAACATACATTAAGAGGTCATTGTTGTTGTGGTTTTTTTTGTTTTTTTTTTGTGCTTTTCCTAAAGAGTCCTTTATAGCGTTCTGACGATTAGTAGTAATAGTAGCATTTTGAAGAAAAATAAATATTAAAAAGGTCTATCAAGTACAACAGCAGCTGTGTGTGTGTGTGTGTGTGTGTGTGTGTGTGTGTGTGTGTGTGTGTGTGTGTGTGTGTGTGTGTGTGTGTGTGTGTGTGATGGAAGTGAATATGATGGAAGTGAATTTTAAAGGTTTAGATTTAGAAGACCACTCATTTTTGGCACGCAGGAAAGGTTATTTTAGTTTTTGTGCAAAACTGTGTTAGAGACTACAACTCGCGCTTTGCGCATTTGACGTGAACCTAGGCACAGCCAGCCCTAACGCTGCACCGCGGCTGAAGTGACTGCTGGTCAGACATGCAACTTCTGTAGTGTAGTCCAAATAATTACATATTTTTATATGTTATATACAATCGTGTGGCGAAATCGCTTGTCGTTACCCCATGTACACTGCACGATGCGAGACTCACGATTAACCTGCGATTGAGCAAGAAATCGGCCCGACTCTCAAAAAGTCGTGCGAGTGCCAAATCGGGGCACAATCGGGGCAAAAGTGGCACAGTATAAGCCCAGCTTTAGGAGACTGAACTTCAGCTCACTCCTTTGCATTGAGTGGGCGAAATTTGAATCATCTTCCTGTACAAGAAGATGTTTGTTACCACTCTGGAAGTTGATCACATATAGGGCTGGATAGTTTACTGGTCTGAGGTGCATAGATGATATACAATGAGAGGGAACTATATCTCTGTGGCGGTTCCATATGTACTTGCATACGTCATGCAGATAATTGGAGCTTGCGATGCTTCATTATGCATTAACACAAATGATTAGGTAAGCTTAAGTTACTCTTTTTTTCCAAGCTGTTTTTCAATGTGGAGTTGAGACGGAAGATTGGCCAGTCTGTAGTCAGTTCACAGGTCTTGTAATCAGGGTGTGTTTTGTCAAAATAAATAAATAAACAGAGGGTAGTGATGCTTTACAGATTTTAAGCAATATCAATGTTGTTACATTACACCGAGAATGAAATCATGTATAAGAAGTAGAGATATCAGAACCACAGACACACAGACAAATTGCACTCTGTTTGTAATAAATAGTTATAATAATGTTACACATGATTGTGACTGGCTGTGCTGCCTGGCCTGAGTGGGTGTGGAAAAGCAGATGAACAAATGCAAGGTCATTTGCGGATATGCGGGTAATTCGCCACAAGCAGATGAATGTCCATAACACTGCTGATGTCAAACTTGTTTTTTCCTGTCTGTCATCTGACTTGCATAAGGCTTCTTCAATATTGACTTTGCAAAATGATGTCGGCTCAGCCTACATCCAAAGAAATTGCCCTGGACTAATGCTAGTGTCACGATGCCTACACGGATAGCATCTATTTAAAGCAATCAACGGAGGCATTAGGGAGTGTTTGAAAGATCACTTTAATTTAGTCTGCTTTGTTTTTTAGCTCCGAAACTTTAAACTGCAGTCACCGACGTAACAAATGCTGCCCATCCTCAGCCCGGCCTCTTCATATTTCAAACAGGTGGACCATGTTGCATTGTGGCACTGCGGAATTTTCAGCCACTTTTAAAAGAATGCTATAGACAGTCTCTTTTATCAAACGCCCCCAGCTCTGTATAAACTAATAGCCACAGCACATATGTATTAATAAGATGTATGCCAAAAGAGCTTAATCAGTCTTACCATATGGCCCTGAGTTTAATTTAATACTGCAGTGCATTGCGCTGCTTCTTTCTCCCGCTTGACGTTGAGGCCAATGATTGTATATATTAATATCTATTGATATAACGTCTCTGGCTTCACTAAGTCCGGACTGGAGCCCTAAGCTAGCCAAACGTTCCCTCAGTGTTCTTGGCCCATAAGTCAACACATGCGATGACCTCAGTCGAACCGCTACGTAGTGCTGTTGCCTTATGTGAACCGTTATGGAGAGGAAATGCATTACTCAATCTACAGGTGTGATCTAAAGCCTGCGTCTAAAAGGAGTTTCTTACTACGGGCCAGGAAACTGTAGGACGCGAAATCAAGAAATGAGTTACTGTCCAGAAAGGAATCTGCCAGAATGCTCTGCGTTGCACCATCCATTCATTACATGCCTAAAAGGTGGAATTGAACACTTCATGCAGCTCTTGGCTTACATAAATATCCCTGATTCATGGCTTGTCATGCACTCAGAGCCAGGAAACAGTGCTGTGTGTGAGAGAGAGAGAGATTACTTCATTCTTGTCTGCATCTCACACGTGTGCAAATTCACATGTATGCATCCATTGGTTGTGTGTGTGTGTGTGTGTGTGAGTGTGTAAGTGAGTGTGTAAGTGAGTGTGTAAGTGAGTGAGTGAGTGAGTGAGTGAGTGAGTGAGTGAGTGAGTGAGTGAGTGAGTGAGTGAGTGAGTGAGTGAGTGAGTGAGTGAGTGAGTGAGTGAGTGAGTGAGTGAGTGAGTGAGTGTGTGTGTGTGTGTGTGTGTGTGTGTGTGTGTGTGTGTGTGTGTGTGTGTGTGTGTGTGTGTGTGTGTGTGTGTGTGTGTGTGTGTGTGTGTGTGTGTGTGTGTGTGTGTGTGTGTGTGTGTGTGTGACAGTGCTGCCAGGCAGGGCTTGACATTAACGTTTTCGCTTGCCGGCCACTGTGGCTAGTTGTTTTCCCAAGTCACTAGCCATCCAGCTATTCTACTAGCCACAATTTTTTTTTATCATGACGCTGTATATCTAACCTGAGAAAATGAGGTGCTTAAAGCAAGAAGATGAGTGCATGGGTTTCTACATGGAAATAAAACAAACAAATAGAAACTGAGTAACTGAGCTTTATCTCGAACTTAAATGTAAACAATTGATACACGAGGGGCAAAGCGCAGAATATACACTATTTGATATGTCATACCATAGAATAAGCTTGGTTCTACCTGCCAAATTGGCTAGTGACACAGAAATTGTTACCAGCCTCAGGCAAATTTTACCAGCATTTGGCCGGTTGGCAGGTGCCAGTGTCAAGCCCTGCTGCCAGGTGTCATTACGGCCCTGTGCACCGCTTTCTTGTCACCTTGGCCGTGATGCTTCATTAGGAGAGGAGAGGCCCTTCCCAGTCGGACTCCGCGGTGCCCTAATTAAAAGCTCAGCGCACACATCGGCCATCAGACCGCACCTCGCGTCTCCTCTCCTCTCCTCCCGACACAACACTGCATTAAAGACACACACAAACACCGTCTCACACACACACACAGACACACACATACACATACGCACACGCACACACACACACACACACACACGACACACACACACACACACAGTCTCCTCTCCTCCCGATGCAACACTGCTTTAAAGACACACACATACATCGTCTTCTCTCCTCCTGACACAGCACTGAATAGAGGAGAAGGATACAGTAATATAACACAGGAAGGCAGGGCATTAAAGACGGACACACGCGCGCCGCACACACACACACGCACGCGCACGGGCACGGGCACGGGCACGCACACGCACATGCACATGCACACGCACACTAAATTAGTGCAAGGGTGTTCCTAAAAACAAAACCATAGCTTTTAAGAGGTCATTCAAAGGGATCACATAGACACTGAGATATGCAGGTCCTAGTTGCATTTTTGTCCTTTTCATTGTGCATTCAGATGCATTTAGAACATCCAGGGCTGTCTTTTTTTATATGATGCTGACTTTGGAGAAGGTTTGTGTTTTTGAAGTGTGTGTGTGTGTGTGTGTGTGTGTGTGTGTGTGTGTGTGTGTGTGTGTGTGTGTGTGTGTGTGTGTGTGTGTGTGTGTGTGTGTGTGTGTGTGTAGTGAGTTAACCAGTGTGCTGTGTTGCCAGTGACTGCATTGTCCTGCCTCGACAGTGTGTTTGTGTGTTTGAGCGTGTGTGTGTGTGTGTGTAGTGATTTAACCAGTGTGTGTGTTGTGTCCCCAGTGACTGTGTGCGTGCGTGCGTGTGTAGTGTTATAACCAGTGTGTGTGTGTTGTGTTTCCAGTGACGGCGGATGAGCTGTGGCGGCTGTGTGTGTGTGTGTGTGTGTGTGTGTGTGTGTGTGTGTGTGTGTGTGTGTGTGTGTGTGTGTGTGTGTGTGTGTGTGTGTGTGTGTGTGTGTGTCCATGTGTGTGTGTAGTGAGGTAACCAGTGTGTGTGTGTTGTGTCCCCAGTGCAGAGGTCGCGTTAACCGACAAATGTCCGTCATTGACGGATTTTTTTGAAGGATGACGGAAAAATCTGAAGCCTGTCCGTCATTTTGACGGATCAATATTCAGGGTGATGATAAATAAATTACAAGTTTAAGTAGGCCTACACCTCTATCGAGTAGAGCAAATATGCATTTCAATTAGGCATAGTTATCATCAGCGCAGATAATTTCTTGCTACTATCGTCCGCCTCTCTCCCTCTCTCCCTGCTTCTCATAGTCTACCATGCGCAGCAGCTGGGCTGTGCGGCTGGCTGCAGCAGAGCGCGCGCCTCTGCGCGTTCTCCAAATAATGAATTAAAATAAAGAAGACGTTGCCACCATCCACGTGTGACTTCGATTAATTTAAGATTTAGAACTATTTGTAGACCTAGGCCTACTAGGCCTACATTTACCGACTATCTGGTTTTCTGCCAATTCTCCCTCCCTCATCTATCGTCCTTCGTTTCATAACTCCTCGCTAGAAACAAACAAATATGCGAATAGCATGTTTGCTAGCCAGAACCACTCAAAGGCAACGCTGGTTTAAAACGGCTTCATAAACTAAATAATAAAAACGACGGCTATTCAAGAGCCAAAATATTATCAGGTAACGCTGGCAAACGTTGCCAGTAACGGCTATCCTTCTCTCATTTCGATAGCTGGTCCACCCATTATTATTTTTATTTAGGCTATTTCAGACAACTTCAGACAACTACCGCGCACCCAGAGCCAGCCGATGGGGCTACATGGGCTATAGAGTGGCTGCCTTTACCGTCGCTGGCTTTTTTCAACAAAGTTTTGCGAAATCTGATCGTCTTCCTGTTGTAGGCTTCAGTGCCTTTGTCGCCTGCCTGGGCTAAACCTTTCTGCAAGACGGCTTTCCTTTCCATCGTGCATGTGAAGCCCAACGCGAATATTATTTAACACTGCGCCTTTGTATTACAATCGGTGCATTAATCGGAGCAAAAAGAGTGACTGACAGCTGTTGGATAAAGCCCTGCACGCGTCTTTTAAAAAAGTGCTTGTGGTGACCATAGCGCTTGAACACTGAATCAGACGCGCGTCAGTGAGATATATCTGCAGCTTTTTAAACAGTGCAATGAGAGGGGCAGAGAGAGAAAGTGGACAGCAAAATGGACTCTAGAACTATCCTCAAAGTTGGAGAATGAATGTCGAGTGAAAGGGGATGTTCACAGCGCTTTACTCTCAATTGGCCGCACGTGTTGTTCCTAGTGCGGGGTCGCGACCCCCCACATTGAGAAAGGAGGTGACGAATTTTAAAAATGGGCGATGACGGATTTTTTTCGACCCTGTCCGTCAAAATGACGGACTGTGAAAAAGTCTAGCGCAACCTCTGAGTGGCTGGTAAGCTGTGTGTGTGTGTGTGTGTGTGTGTGTGTGTGTGTGTGTGTGTGTGTGTGTGTGTGTGTGTGTGTGTGTGTGTGTGTGTGTGTGTGTGTGTGTGTGTGTGTGTGTGTGTGTGTGTGTGTGTGTGTGTGTGTGTGTGTGTGTGGGAGGAGATGCCACTTGTATCCCTGAAATAGGCTTCAGGCCAGTATAACTTTTGCATTTATGTAGAAGACACATTATTGCTACTTTAATATTGTTTGGGGCGCTGTATTGTTTCTCAATAATTATTGGTCCTCCCAAATAAAATAATCAAAGTGTGTGTGTGTGTGTGTGTGTGTGTGTGTGTGTGTGTGTGTGTGTGTGTGTGTGTGTGTGTGTGTGTGTGTGTGTGTGTGTGTGTGTGTGTGTGTGTAGTGTTATAACGTGTGTGTGTGTGTGTGTTAGAGCATGACACAGGAGTGGATTTTCACTCCCGTCCCATCCCGGTCCCAGAAAAAAAATCCCATCCCGGACTGGAGTAAAAGAAACAAATCCCATCCCGTCCACTCCTGAAAAGAATGTTTCCCAATCCTGCCCACTCCCACTCAAAATCAATCCCACTCCCATTTCATAGGCTTTTATAATGAAAAAATAAGCGAGCATTCCCGCTCTCATTCATTTTTATTCCCACTCCTGCCCGCTCCCATTCATCTTTATTCCCGCTCCTGCCCACTCCCCTTTATCTCTAAAATTTTGACTCCCATCCCGGGGGAATCCCGCAGGACCCGCGGGACCCACAGGAATTCCTGAAAAATGTCATCCTCTAGTGTGTGTGTGTGTGTGTGTGTGTGTGTGTGTGTGTGTGTGTGTGTGTGTGTGTGTGTGTGTGTGTGTGTGTGTAGTGAGTTAACCAGTGAGTGTTGTGTCCCCAGTGACTGCTGGTAAGCTGTGTGTGTGTGTGTGTGTGTGTGTGTGTGTGTGTGTGTGTGTGTGTGTGTGTGTGTGTGTGTGTGTGTGTGTGTGTGTGTGTGTGTGTGTGTGTGTGTGTGTGTGTGTGTGTCCGTCCGTCCGTGTGTGTAGTGTTATAACCTGTGTGTGTGTGTCCGTGTGTGTGTAGTGAGTTAACCAGTGTGTGTGTAGTGAGTTAACCAGTGTGTGTGTGTTGTGTTTCCAGTGACGGCTGATGAGCTGTGGCGTGGCGTGCTGGCGGAGACGGGAGCGGGGGCCAGGAAGGGCCGCGGGAAGAGAGCCAAGCGCAAAGTCAAGAAGGACCTCAACAGAGGACAGAGCCTTGGAGAGGGTAAGGCACACACACACACACACACACACACACACACACACACACACACACACACACCTGAACAGAGGACAGAGCCTTGGAGAGGGTAAGGCACACACACACACACACACACACACACACACACACACACACACACACACACACACACACACACACACACACACACACACACACACACTTAATTCAGCTTGCTTTGGAGGGGTCAAATCAGGACATCAGCTTCTGCCACTCATGAAATCAATACTAAGCCAGCCAGACTGAAAATGCTCCAAAAAACACATTTTACATTGAACATTTTAACTGAACCGTAACAAAGGACAGTCAAAGTTAAAGGGGGGGTACGATCGTTTCGGGACCAGATTGATCCATATTGCAAGTAAACAAAAATGGGTTCCGTATTCCGTATTGCATTGACAACAATGTAACTCAATGAAGACCTCCTGAAGACCTATGAAGGCCTCCTTCTCAACGCCCCCCCCTGTTGAGACTATACAATGAAAGTGCATAAGACCAAGATCATCTCAATGGAGCTTTGTGCTTGTCACTGTCTTAAGGTAAAAATAGAGGCTGGGTAGATTATACCCGTTGTGAAGTTGTCAGAATGTATAGATCCATGTGATGATTTGCTGGTAGGCATGGAATCAAGGGAAAAAAATAATAAAATACGGGTAACAAAAAAGGGAAGCTAGCTAGCGCACTTGGAGAACAAAACGATCACCTCGTTGTCTTGGGGACACTCCTGGCGTCTCTACTGTCATGATTAATGGTACTCTGTTCCGGTTCCCAAGAGGGACAGCACAGTATATGTTAGAGCTGTAACGATACACTCAACTCACGATTTGGTTGTATCACGATTTTTGACCTACGGATCGATACAACCTATGCTTTTTAAACTGTATCTTTTTAAATGAATGAATTGGCCTTTTTCATATTTGTCAACATCATAGAGTAAAATTATGGACACTTCACATATCACAACATGTCATGTGGTTGTTCTCTGGATTGACGGGTAACAAATCTTTGATAGGGCGTGTCTCGATACTGCCTTCCTGCATCACAATACAGTATCACATCAATCAATATCGCAAATTCTCAGTTCGATACTATATTGTTACAGACCTAGTATATGTTGTAGTGAAAAAATGAGGTCTTTTGAGGTGAGCGTGAATGAGAACACTAACAAATACTCGTCCTGTTGTCGCTCCAAATGTTGCATTTTTTTTTTTTGCTGAGGCTGCACAAGTCTTGTTTCTCGTCTTTGTCCGTCTATCTGTCTCCTTGTTATTTAGTTTGTCTTTCTCTCTCCTTCTTAAATTCTTGCTTTCTTTACATTTCTTTCTCTTTCTCTCTCCTCTCTCTCTCTCTCTCTCTCTCTCTCTCTCTCTCTCTCTCTCTCTCTCTCTCTCTCTCTCTCTCTCTCTCTCTCTCTCTCTCCCCTCTCATGTTACTCCACCACAATCAGCGCATCCCATCATGATCACCCCCCCCCCCACACACACACACACACACACTCACCCACACCCCCCATCACAATTACCCCCTTTCCCTTCCCCTCCTCCTCCTTCCCCCGTCCCAATTCATCTCCTATGTTAACGGCTCATCACTGTAACACTGCTCTCATCAGCTCCGACAAAGTTCCATTCCATTGTTGTCAATATAACCCCACACACCGGCGCCGATGTCCGCGGACAGTCGCGGATGTCTGCTAGCGATTAGAGACGAGTTCTATTTTGTCGTAGTAGCCGCCCATTGACTATCCATGCTGTGTGTGTTCGTGTGAAATTGGGTTTGTGGAGGTCGGAATTGTGTCAGAAGTGAGAGTGCTCCGCAGTGCTGTCGGAACCGATGTACGGAGGCCCCTAACACTGCTCTCTCTTCCTCTCCTTATCTGCTCTGCCCTGCCCTGTCTGGGGCTAAGCTTCCCCCCTTATTCTAATCACCCACCATCCCTCTTCCATCTGTGTGTGTGTGTGTGTGTGTGTGTGTGTGTGTGTGTGTGTGTGTGTGTGTGTGTGTGTGTGTGTGTGTGTGTGTGTGTGTGTGTGTGTGTGTGTGTGTTCGTGTGTGTTCGTGTGTGTTCGTGTGTGTTCGTGTGTTCGTGTGTTCGTGTGTGTGCGTGTGTGTGCGTGTGTGTGCGTGTGTGTGCGTGTGTGTGTGCGTGCGTGCGTGCGTGCGTGCGCGCGTGCGTGTTCGTGTGTGTGCATATACATGTATGTCTTGTCTGTCTGTGCGGAGGTCTTACTGTCCTTATCTGGCCTGTGCTGTCTGGGTCTACGCTTCCCCCACTTATGCAATCTGTGCCCAGGCATCATCCCTCTCCTTCTTCAAATTCTTGCTATCTTTACATTTCTTTACCTCTCTCTCTCTCTCTCTCTCTCTCTCTCTCTCTCTCTCTCTCTCCACACTCTCTCTCTCTCTCCTCTCCTCTCTCTCTCTCTCTCTCTCTCTCTCTCTCTCTCTCTCTCTCAAACTTTAAGCTTTTTGATTTGTTTTCATCCCTCTCATTGCTCGCTTGCTCTCTCTCTCTCTCTCTCTCTCTCTCTCTCTCTCTCTCTCTCTCTCTCTCTCTCCCTCTCCTCTCTATTTATCTCTCTCTCTCTCTCTCTCTCTCTCTCTCTCTCTCTCTCTCTCTCTCCCACACCCATGTCTGCCTCCAACTCTCTCACCTGTCCCCTCACTCACTCCACCACAGTAAGCACACCCCATCACGATTCATCTCCTATGTTAGCAGCCTGCTCATCACTTTAACACTGCTCCCTCTTCCTCCCCTTATCTGGCCTGTCTGGCTCTGAGCTTCCCCCACTTAGCCAATCTGTGTCCAGGCATCATGACCTTAATTGACCCAAAGCCTCCGCTACTCTGTTAGCCCTCTTTAAGTAATCAAACACCCATCTGTCTCATCAAACCACTGCCCTCCATCACACTTTGTCTCTTTCCAC